>NC_051848.1:35250369-35407118 GCF_002237135.1 Teleopsis dalmanni
TTTTTATTTTTCAGATCACATTCTGAGTATTTCATTATCAACTTGTTAAATTGTATTCAATTTTGTCATTATTAAAAATATCCTGTCCTTTCCGGTAAAGTTATAAACGTATATCAGCAACTATTAAAGGAAATATGGTATATTTTTCCTTAACGGTACTGAAATGCCAAAATTATTTCAAATGTTGTTCTAGTATAAGACAGCAACTGAATTTGTTAATAAACTCTCACAGCAAATTAACAAAACTCCAGAAAAATGTGCGAATATACATGAACGCTGCCTCTGAGCCTCGAATTTAGCAGGGTACAAGTTCAACCCTTGGTACTTACAGTCTCAAAAAATTATTAAATAAAAATTCCAAAAACTGATTATAGGCATTTGGTAATGCTCGAAACAACTGTATGGTCAGCTAAAAATTTAATTGATCAAAATCATATAAAAATTGTGGAGTTTTTGTTGTTGTATTTCACTACTATTAGAAACCTCTCTACATTTATTTATTTTAGATTTAATATAAATAAAATACTGCAGCAATGCAAAATTAAAACGAAAGGTTCTATGGTAATTGTATTAAGGTGTTAATAAAGTATAGAAAATAGAATGGACTCTATAAATCTATAAACTGCATTTCAAAGTAAGTACTTACTTACTTATGTGGCCATAACAACCCGTTACCGAGTTTCGGCCTGACGCAGCATGTCTCCCCAGGCGCCTCTGTGCTGCGTGCGCGCCTTCTCCAGTCTCGTATATCAAGTCCAGTTAGTGCTCCCTCAACTTGATCATTCCACCGGAGACACGGTCTACCTCTACGTCTTCTTCCGCCAACTACTGCTTCAAACACCTTTTTCGCCGGAGCGTCTTCATCCATTCTCACGACATGACCAAGCCAGCGAAGCCGCTGGATGTTGATGCGCTGAATTACGTCAATGTCGTGATAAAGCTCGTACAGCTCGTGGTTCATTCTAATGCGGTAGTCGTCGCCAACTCGTAGAGGACCAAAGATCTTACGAATAACTTTTCTCTCGAACACTCCCAGTGCTGCTTCATCATTCTGTGATAACGTCCATGCTTCTGCGCCATACAGAAGCACAGGGAGGATGAGCGACCTATAGACATACATATCAAAGTAAGTAGGATCTTTTAAAATAAGATACTTATGATTGAACCATACTCATGTACGAAAATAGGATAAATGCTTTATTCTTCAACTATCAAAATTTCATGAGATTTAGATGAATAAAACTCTGCAGTGACAATCCCTCAAGATGAATAATTTTGAACATAGAAAATTTCTATAATAAATAATTTTAAAGGATAATATTTTCTATGATTATTTTTGATATTCTTTCGAATAATTTGACTTAATTTACTTTACGTGCATATTTCAAAAACCATTAAATATTGATAATAAACCCACTGACCGAAAATTATGCAAATAAAATTGAAAGTGAACCTTAGGTCCCGTATGTAGCCAGTATTATTAAAATGAAGAATAAACTTCAACTCAAATCGTCTTGATTTTTATGGCGTAGCGCCTAAATTCTATTTAAACAAAAGAAAACATTTTCCCAAACTTCCGTAGTAAATCAGAAGAAATCAGGAGGAGGAAGAGTGTACGAGAGTACCAGAACCTCTCGAAAGAATTTTATGTTGATTTATATTTTATTATGCAAATTCGCAAATTTATTTTATTATTTTACTTAAACTTTACTTTTGCCTGCAAGGACGAGCCTTGCTTTGTACATAATTGAGTATGTATGTGTATGTGTATATGTGTGTATGTGTAGGTTTGTGTCCTGTATGCATATGTTAGTGCATGAGTAATAAAGTTTGATGAAAAACCTAAAAGAATGATACAATATTTGGCAACGGGCGAAACGTGCTTCATCAGGTTTTTACTATTCCTCTAGAATATTGGGGACTTATTTGCGGGGAAAAGGAAAGTTTAATGAAACGCTCGTAAATCGTAAAAATTTGATATGCTTATTTAAAATACAACAGAAAGTGCTGGATTAAGTAGGATTTATGTAGCGTTTTGTATAAGTAGCAATTTTAAAAGATTTTTAAAACAAGAAAAAAAAATACACTGTAAAATTTAATAAAGAAGTTCCACTAATTCATGCAAATGAAAAAAATATATTCACATTGGGTTTATGCCTTTTTTTTTGTTAAGCCCAATTGTGTATGACATAGACATCCATATATAAAAAAAAATTACGATTATTTCATTTAAATAAATAGGTATGTAAGTTATAAGGATTTCAAAACATTTTTCCATTATATTATTATTTTAATTTTTAAACTTGTTTATTCAAAATAATCTCCTTCCGAGTCAATACAGCACTAAAAACTTCCAACGAATTTTGCGAAGCATTTATAGCCTGTGATTGCAATTAGGTTAAAGTACATCGGTGTAAGAGTTTTGGTTGACCAGAATAATAATCTAGATGTCAAGATACTCATAGGCCAGAATTGTCTTTAAAGCAGTATATCGGACCAGAATAAAATTCTTAGATCATGAAATTCTCATACTCATAGATCGGGATTATCTTTAGTGCGGTATATCGATAAAAGCCTTTTAGATGACTGGAATAAGCTTCTTGAATCATGTAATTCATTTTGATGAAGTGCTGGATTTCAAGATACTCATAGGCCAGAATTGTCTTTAAAGCAGTATATCTGACCAGAATAATATTCTTGTATCATTAAATTCATTTTGATGAAGTGCTAGATGTCAGGATACTCATAGGCGAGAATTGTCTTTAAAGCAGTACGCCGGTCAAAGACTTTTGGATGACCAGAAGATGTTACTTGTATCATCAAATTATATCATCAAAAAAAATGTGCAGAAGTCAGTATACTCATAGATCGGGATTGTCTTTAGTGCGGTATATCGATCAAAACCTTTTAGATGACCGGAATAAGTTTATTGTGTCATCAGATTCATTTGGATGAAGTGCTAGATGTCGGGATAATTATAGGCCAGAAGAGTCTTTATTGCAGTATATCGGCCAAAAGCTTTTGAATGATCGGAATAATATTTTCATATCATCAAATTCACTTTGATGAAGTGCCAAAAGTCACGCTAAGCCTAATTAGCTTAATACGGTAAATTATTGATAAAAATGACACTTTTTTGGATTAGAATTCATATACTGTGCTGGTGTTTGTGCCATTTGTATATTTGTGCAATTTGTTTATTTAATAGTGTACGCAATATAAAAGAAGAATTTATGTCAAAAAAGTATTTAACATATTTGAAAAGTGATGCCAATTTCTTATAACCAGACTTAGTGGTGTTCTTTTACAACTCTGAAAGAAAATATCACGCCTAATAAGTCACAAAATGAAAAACCACCTTTTATGTAAAAATAAAGTTTCTTATGAAAATAAATAGGCTTTTGTTGTAATTAAGAAGTTAAGGTTGTCTGAACATAGTATAAGGGGGTTAATGTTTATTACAAACATAAATTAATTTCTTAGTACTTTATATATTAAAAATCAAAAATTTAAACCTTTTTTACTTAATTAATATATTTTACTTAATTATAATATATGTGTATTTAATGAACAAAACAAACTTTTTATTTTTTATTTTTTAAATTGAAATCATATTTGAACAGCACAATTTTTGGCAGTGTATCAGTGGATTTTCATTTCGTGTTTACAAAACTTTAAAGGAACATTATGAGATGATGTATTGTACATGGATAACGAGCGTAACACACAGTTCAAATCAACCAAAACCAGAAAGTCTATACGAAACATAATCCAACTATGAAATTGCGGTATGGAGTAGGGATTGGGGTAGCTGTATGCGAAAGTTCCATTGTGTGTGGGTGCAAATATTTACAAATAAACTGTTGCGCTTGTGATCATAATTTCGAGTTGCCCCATAGTCGTTTGCCTCAAATTTTTGATTAGAAATGTACCGGACCAACCAAAGCCAACGACGAAAAGTAACAAAATTTTATGTTTATTACAGGCACAAAGGCAATAGCTGTGATGAGTACAACTTACACTTGCACTCACCCTCGTTCCCACACTACCAGTCGAATTTACAATTGTGCAGGAAGGCAACCTCGGGATTTATGACCAAACAGAACAAACTGAAAACTTAATGAGACGAATTGTTTGAATAGAAATTTATATCAACAGCAAAATAACATAAATAGAAAAGAAGAAAGCCAATGTGAATTGGAACTGTTGGGGGGAGAGGACCAAATGAAAAATAGAAACTAACTAACATATTCGGTTGTGTTAACTAATAGTTTTTTACGGAAGGTTGAGGTATGAGTTGGGTCTACCTTTTCTCGTTGGAAGGCAAGCGATTACGATAAGCGTCATAAAAATGATAAAAAACCTTTACTTTATTTACGACTTTTTTTTACACTCACTTGCTGTAGTTTACTTAGGTCCTCTATCCATCACAGGTTCTGTTGGACCATTTATTGTCCCCGTAAAGTTAAATTTTATGATTTTTCAATTACGGTTAAGACACTTCTCTGCTTGTCTTTTACAGCGCATTTTATGCTGATTAACGTTTTATCGATGCGTTCAATTTCGCCTCTCAAAATATTTATGGAAATTGAGTTGAACTGCTCTGTATTCTGGGTTTCATGAATAGATTTGGGGTTTTGGTCTGCAATGATTGTGCTTGTTGCTGGTGCTATGGAACAATACAAGCAAACCATAATAAAATAGATGAAGTTTGTTATTAGCCAGCAGCTGAAATTTTAATTGAATTACTTCCCAGTAAAATTCTTTCTGTACGTTTTCTGAGAAAATGAATTTCACATTTTGTTCAAACAAAAATGCAATATAGAACAATGGAGAAAAATCAACAAAAGGAAACTATATCGATACCACTGAAAATGAGTATAGTTAGAACGAATTTAGTTTCCGTTCATATTAAAATTTTGTTTTAATAAATATCATAAAACGTACACAAAGTTTATTTAAAATATTATTTTGCAATGTAAATGAAGAGAATGCAAAGACGATTTGCCGGGGATAAGTGTTTTGGAATGCGACCAATTGCGTGAAAAGTCTTATGATGTGTAAATTCGTTACTTATTTTATGAAGAGTATTGCGGTCTCTTTGGGAATATGTTGTTTAGTTATTAATATAAAAAAATGCTTTTCCAGAAGATAATTTTCATTTATAACTTTTGTATGATTTAGTTAATATAATACAAAAATAGTTTTTGTAAACCCTATCATGGAGACCATACGTTAAATATAGAAAATGGCGGTCCTTAGAAAAATATTAAAATCATCTTTGTAAACTAAAGATATACAAATATTAAGGTCACTACATTTGACACCCCGTTTGTAGGGAGTCAAATGTTCTACTTTCTGGTTCTCCTTTCTAGTTCTGCTTTCTTCGTTTTGAAGACTTGAATCACACATGACTCTAACGTTCAAAGTACAGTAAAAGTACAGTATTACAGTAAAAGAAGATGTGCTCTGCGTCGTCACTTCAAAGTAAATGTGGACATGTAAGAAAATATACTAAAGATATTGAAGAGGATATAAGCTTACAAAAAATGTGTGAAGGATTCAGTAAAATTGAGGCCATAAAATCAATATTTTTTGGATTGATCAATTTATTGTATTTTATTTAATAATTTGCATAGCTTTTATACATAATATATATACAAATATGAAAAGAATAAGAGCTTATTTTCACACAATTTTTCACTTACTGCTGTGCTTTATCCAATTTACTGGGTTTAAAATTTTCAAAAATTTGTTTTTAATTATACAAAATCCACAACTGATGATTTCTGAAAATAACTAACACTAAATCAACATATCAGTTAGTGGAAGAGTGAGTGGGCAAAGTAATATTTCATAAGGGAGAACCCTATGTAATATATACCAGCCTTTTAATGTAACAGTTTGATGATGAAGGTGTTGACATGGTTGTATGCAGGGAAAAGTGTGCAGGAAAAAGTGTGCAGCAAATGATTTATAAATTTTAAATTCTACGAATCGTCCCTATTGGCAAAAAATTGAGAGGGTTGATTTTCAGAAGCCATTCTTGAAGTAAATTTTTTACCAAAAATATTGTCCATCGTTCGCCATGGAGAGGAATAGATGGTAATGATTTATAAGGGGGATGCATAACAATTTTCCAACTAAGCTTCCAAAGTTTTTGGCGAGTCATTATCGATGTGTGTAGCTTGGCGTTATCCTGATGGAACACAATTCCTCTTCTATTTCTCAAACCTAATGTTTCCGGCCAGTGCGATTGCTTCCTTCAGATGGTCTAATTGTTTAGACGGACGGTACAGTTCCGAGTTAAGAGTTTTACTGTAGATGATTTCTAGCCTATCACACCAAGTACATAGTAAAAGCTTTCTGACCACGATTTCAGTCGGTTCACAGTGATTCGACCATGACTATTTTTGAGGTTCACTTGACGTTATCGTAAGTGATCATGAATTACTTTTCATTACCAGTCACCTACCGCTTCAGAAATGAGACGATTTTGTTGCAATTCAGCACTGATTCGCAGATGAAAATTCGATTTTTTTGCGTTGACTCTTGTGACAGTTCTATTTGTATCTAACTTTATTTTCATGGTTCGAATCATGCAATGGTTTTTTGTGTAATATTTAGCTCTTGGGTAATCGAAACAGTGCTCACATGTTGGTCAGATTCGTTGGTCAGATAATCGACATTTTCTTATTGGCCTTCCAGTGCGTAATGTGTCTTTGACATCGGAATGGAATCTTGCAAGAACAGAGTTTTATAAGAACGAAATCTTACCGGAACGAAATCTCACCGAAACGATATTAACCAAAATTCCGCATGATTGGCTGTTACAATATCAGGACCATTAACACTATTCACATTTTCAGCTATTTGGCTTGTGTTTTTCCCTTTATCAAAGGAAGGCTGTCTATTTTTGTTTTGCTAGTGTCCATCTTATTGGAATTGATTCAATCAATTATAAAACTGTCAAAGGCTTTTTTTAGTACAAATTTTCATCTTTCTAACACCATCTAACGTAACCCGATCGATTTTATACAACTCGGGATACTGATAACTAAATTCATCTATTGAGAAAATAATGGATTTCTTTTTACTATACCTAATATTATTTAACATTGACCAATTCCCTTGTTGAAAATCTTGTAAATAAAATTTGGCCATTGGTTGGCTGGTGGTTGGTTGCAGTGGCAGGCCATTAGATAACTTTCATGTATCCCAATTAGCGATTTTTTGCCGTTTTGCTACCACATTCCTCGCAGGAACTCTAGTATAGAAAAGTAGTGACTAAATCCATCCCGCCGAATTTAGGTAATTTAATAGGTCTTTCATCTTTTCCAGTGAGCAGTCTGATATACTATTAAAGAAGTATTTTCCTAAGAACCTATATCTTCTGGACGACGCTAAAGCCGGACATTCACAGAGAAAATGTATTATGATTTCTTTCTCTTTTGAAACTAAAAATAAAATATATTTTTGAACTCTTTGCAAAATTTGTTGAATTTTTAATATTTTCTTTGAAAAGCAATATAATTTTTGAAATAAAATACAGAAATTAAATCTAACTAAAATGGATAACAAAATACAAAATAACAAAAGCTATTTCTTAATCTTTTTTTATTTATATTTTTAACAAAATTTAAGAATTTGGTTTTAAGTTCCATTTCGAAACACTGGTTTTATATTTCAGTCTGCGTGTTTGAATTTTTCGAAACGAAATAAAAAGTAAATATTGATTAATGTCACTAGCACGTGAATCAATTTGGTTAGCTCCTTTAGTAAAATAATGCACCCTCGACTCATTTGCAGTAGACGTGTGTACTGCAAAGCAAAAATATCTTAACATTCAAATGTTGCCATATCTTTAGATTTTGTGTTCTTATACCTTCGACACCTAAACCCATTATTATTAATAATAAATACCGAAACGTCAAAAGTGTGTTAAACAATTTTGTATACTCGTACACTTGTACACTCGTATGCTCGTATATCCGTGATACGAGAAACACAACCAGCCTTCCAGCGGGAGTGATAGAAAGTCACGTCCCAAGCTTACGTCTCTCATAGATGTTGCGCTGCAATAAAACCCCGCACACAGTGGTGAATATGTGATAATTGTGTAGTTGTTTACTGTTTTTCTAGTTATAAACTTTATAAATTGTTTTCACTCATTCGCCATTGTTGCCAATAATCCCGAGAACGCTTGCAACTGGCTTTAATACATAACGGCAGAAACAGTTTCATATGTGGCAGCAACATTAAACGCAGATGCAATTTCTTTAATCCTTATTTCGCCTGCTCATATTGGTATTCCTCAACTTCTCAACTCCTCAACTCCTCAACTTCTTAACGCTTCCTCGCCTATGCGAACGATGTTGACAGGTTTCATGTGTTCATGTTGATGGCGAAGTTGCTGCATAGCATAATGATTAAACATATTTTCATGTGCAACATTTTCTACACATGCTCAAACCATTTATATTACACGGAACGTGCCCAGAATGAGAATACCGCATACCCTGTGCGGTATGCGCTGTTATTTAACAAAACTTAGCGGATTGTGCGTAGATGCGGAACACAAGAAAACCTATTTTAAAGTACATAAAAATGCAATAAAGTCTCAACTAATTTAAAAATTAGTATGAATCTTACGCTATGTTATAGATAATTAACATGAATTCGAAACAGCATTTTAAAGATTAATACTTAAAAAAAAATATTGACACTCAAAATGATCATCATCATCTAACGTTAAATGTAAATAAGTTATCCCAAGGTAGCGTTCCCGAACCCTTTCTATGTCTACTATATACATTTAATATTGTTATAAGTAAACAATCAGTCCCCAGCATATTCGCAATCACAGATATAACACTTTTACTACTAGCTTACTGCAATCCCTCCTAATTTTGGTTGAAAAATAGTGATTAAAATAATGCATCGTTATCAGAAGTAATTCAACTTTAATCTTCCAAAAAAATATCCCAAGTTGGCACTATAATCTATTAGGGTATTCATCTTAATAAGCGTTTAACATGCTATAAACATAGATTATAATTAGGTTCATGTATATTTATAATATTTTCAGCGGTTAGTCGTCATTGATGTTCGGGTATTGCAAATGGTGCTTAGAAGTGCTGACGTAGTTTCCGAAGGTACTGTTTTTATGCGTGGAACAGCGACCGATTCGTGTGCATAAACGCGGAGGGACAAGATACCAGTGATGATGTTGAAACACTCTTGAGATGGATGTGTGGATTCGTTGTGCTTGCTTTTGATAATGATCTTTGAATATAAGTTTCAGCAGTGATCAATATATCGCCAACATGTTGAAGTCATTAAATAGTTATAAACTCTTATAGCCAGAGTTATGGTTATGCTTCCTTGCTGGTGACAGAACTCTAGTCTTTGAGCTCCAATTTGTTGAGTGCAATTAGTGACTGGAGGTCTGTACATAAAATAAAGACTAACTACATGAAGACTATAAACCAAAGAATAAATGTAGATTTTGTTTAACAAAATTAGTTTCGGTTTATTCTTTGCAGTTTCTTACACAATATATGAATATCGGTGTTCGTTCTTAATTTACTTTACATTGTTTCATTAATCAATTTAAATTATACATATATGTTTTCCAAATAAGTCTATTTTCAAAAGGTGTATATGTTTTTCCGGCGAACGATTTTGACACAACATAACGCTTTCACTTTCGCTTCTTATCTCTTACGAGCATAACACCTCTGTTACTTTTTCACGCATTTGTAAACTCGGCGAGGGTTACCCTGCAATCCAAAATAAATACAAATATTACTGCTATTACTTATTCAACATATATATCTTTAAGTAATGAAGGGAATGAAAGCTCTTGCATATAATAATAAAAGTAAATAAAAAAATATAATTTGACTGTGGTAGAAGCTACCTAACTACATTTGTTTAAAAACTCTTGGTTATCCTAACGTCTAAATGCGTATAGTCCAAACATGTATAGTACAAACACATATAGTCCAAACACGTATAGCCCTAACACGTATATAAGAAGACTGCTGAAAAATTATTATTACGGCAGTTCTACTATAAAAGTTGTTAAAACTCATATAGATGAAGAACCTGTTGTGATATATTCTCTAGTGGAAATATTTAATTTACAATAGAAACCATAAAACGTTTGTTAGCTAATTGAATCAAAATCTTGGAATTTATTAGAGTAAAAATCTCCTAGAGATGTAACTCTGTATCTTGAGAGTGCCGAAAAGTGACTTCCTAAGTTATCAATTATTTCATCCATGCCTTTATCATGGAAGGTTCTATAAAAGTTTCTACTAGGATCATCTTATTTTTTTCCATCTATCAATTAAACACAGAACTGTAAGAACTGCAGTTTTATTTCTTGTTAAATTTTGGAATGTGCTGATTCTTTTGTGATATAGTTTTATTCAAAGACAGGTATATTTGGTCTGTCATTTATTTTCTACTTCAGGAGTTGTTATTTATTTTAAATGATACTTTAAGGAGCATCGTGATACTTTTCATCGTGGGTATTATTGTCTTATATAGAAGAATCATTATAGTTCTATTATGGTTGAACAGTTCTAGAATTTTTCGCAATACGAGTGTGATCTATAAATCAAGATATATGATCGTTAGTAGTTTCATTTATCTGATTTGTTTTATTATGAAGTCATTGGTAGTGGCATAACGCCACAGGTTTAAATCTTTACACCTGCAGGTGATTTATTCACAATTTGGCTATCCATGAAATTTTGGCGTTGCTGTATAATTTGTACGACACCTTACTCTTCTTCTCAGCCTAAAGGATGGTTTGATAATTGAAATTTCGTTTACTCATTTTACTTGGATATATTTATAAAATAACTAAAAAATTGTTGCACTAACTACAATTAAACATAACGTTTAGACGTATTCAGATTACTAACTCAAGACATTTCCCTAGATTATGTAAAGTATTGAACTTAATTACGAAAGTCTTCTAATCAATAATTTTCTATATATATATTTTTGGTCTTTCCGTAAAATATAAAAAGATTGCAAAATTTTAAAATCCTTATTGAGATTTTTATTTTTGAACAACATTAAGTACTAAATCCAATTTAATGAAACTCTCAGCTAAAGATAGCGACGTAATTGTTTCATTTTAACTTAGAAAATCTGCTTTTATTGCAAATTGCACTTAGTTACTTAAGCCATTTTAATCCTATTTCAGGATATTTAGTGTAATGCAATTAATTTGAGTTTGCAGCTCTTGTAAAACTTTCGAAATAAATATTTTGGGGTGGTACTTGCTTAAAAGTTGTGCCCATAAAAGTTCTCTTCTGCAACAATAAAACCGCCGAGGAAGTTGCATCGAAATTATTAAAACTTCAACAAGTTGTTGCAACAAATATGGTTACAATAATAACTTTAAAAACGAAATACGCATATATTTTCAATTTATTTTTGGTTGGTTTATTATCCAAGTTGGCAAGGAAAAGTTATGAGAGTACTTGGTTTTTTTTTTGTCCAGAAAAAATAGTCCGGAAAAATTCAGAATGTTTAGTAAGCATTTTATATAAAATTATTCACTTTTTAATTGGGGTCAACAATATTTAAGTCTTTATAATAATAAATACTCAAAATTTTCTATCATTTATCAACTCAAAGTATCTACAAAATCCCTTTTTACGCCTTGACTGGATTACTGTTTATCACTTCATCAGACTAAGCAATAATTGGTCTTAGATCTGCATACCTTCCCGAGGAGCCTGTAACATTCTGAGATTCGATAAAGGCTCTATCCTTTATGTATTTTTTGATCGAATCAATTTTGAGGTGTCTGAGGATGTCATTCGTCCTAATGTACCATGGTACTTTGAAAAGTCTTCTCAGAACCTGACTTTGTGCAATTTCTAACTGGCGAATAGTAGTGTTTGAAGCTTTGCTGAACGCTATACATCCATATAGAAGTGACGGACGAATTATTTGGTTATATATCAGCTTTCTGTACTTAGCATTGAGATTTTCATTTCTGAATAGCAAAGAAAGAAAGGACAAACACAAAAATTTACTCTAGTCCGTATATAATTTGTTTTCCTAAGACCACTGATGATGAGTTCTTGGTAATACTCGAAACAGCGTTGTATGGTCAGCCAACTTTCAATAAATTAAATAAATTTTTGTGTTTGTTCTTTGTTTCTTTGCTATTCGAAAACCCTCTAAATATTAATTAAACTATGTGGGTATATAAATTACTCCTTTGAGAAGTTATGTTCAAAATTGATTAAGTCTTCTCAATGCATTTACAAATATATACTTCCATAGCACATTTTTATTTAAAAGGATTTTAAAGAATATTTTCATATCCTTTGACTTATGTAAACTCATCATCATACAAATGTCAAGCAAAAAATATAGAACAGAGAAAAGGAATAGTGTAGGCCCCATAGGAACCTAATCAACACACATGAGCGATTCAGCTTTTGTATGCTAAACACGTGCGAGACACTAGAATTGTGTTGTTGCAAAAATTACTGAGGACAGCAAAAAGTTACGTTACAAAGGAAGTCAAGCAGCCAAAGGAATTTAGACTTGCATGCAGCTATCCTTTGGTCCACGTTCATTAGCAGCATAAAAGTTAATATGGCGTTTTATTTCATGCTATGTTGCATGTATTGTGGATGTTTCTCTCATTTGAGGCAGAAAAAAAGCTTAATTTGTTCTTAGCAGTTTAGTATGTTGAGAGCAAAAACTCAAAAAAAATTGTGTCCCATACAAAAATGATCTCTATTAATGTGTATGTTGTTTTAAGCAATGAAATTCCATGCTAGCGGTTCATAATAAATAGAAAGAATAATCAAATAATAATATTAAATTATTTTTTGTCCAAGTTTTATTTTAATTTTGTTTCATATTTCTCGCTACACACGTATTTATATGTGTTTTAGTAACTTTATTTGTGAAAAAAACTATCTTAAAGATACACTTGAACTGAGTTTTTTTTTTGCCCCGAAACCAACTCCTCAAGTTAAGCGGACAATCAGGAAAATTAACCTTAAATCTCAACTTCTTTTGTGCTATTTTTGCCTTATTTTCCGACAATTCGTATTTCCTTGCCGTAATACCTACTCTTGCTAATGAAGTCAGCAGATTATGCTGATAGCACAATGATATCGAAATGCAATGCCAATAAGGACAATAATAGCCAGGATAAAGTTATTTTTATTGTATTTGCAGTCAATGAAACGATTTGATTTTGCAGGAAGCAAAAACTTGTCAGCAAATTTATGCACACAAAGTTGGTAAGAAATTAAAGAGATCCCTGGATGTGAGAATTTGATTCTTGTAATTGTAGATTGCTTTACTTTTCCTGATAACTCCAATTCATAAAAAGAAATTATCATGAAGAGTGAAGAAAAACGGTTTTAGAAATTCAAATTCCTTTTGTGGATAGAAGGAATTGCAAGTTCTTCTTTGGCAAAAAAAAAAAAAACTCGTGGAATATTCAAGATATTTTTATCGAAGTCTGGATAGAAACGTATTACAAAAAGAAATTCTATATTGTATTTGAATTTAAAGTCAATATGACGGTAGTGACTATTTTACTACTAGAATAGAAACTACTATATTTAATTGAGAGTTTTCGAAAAGTAGTGAACTACAACACCAAGAATTATTTTCGCATTATTTTCTTTAATTGAAATAATTAATAGGAATAATTCGAAATTCCAAAAGACCACTGATAATGGATATTTGGCAATAATCGAAACAGTTGTATGTTCAGTCAAAAATTCAATTGATTAACATTTTCAAAAAAGAATTTTTGTTGTTGTAATTCTGTTACTAATTTTGTATCAACTACGCACAAGTATATCTGTAAAACTGATATTGTCAACTACGTGAAACCCATACGAATGACAGCTGTTTATATTATTTCCAAGCTACCACAAGCATTTGCGTCTAAGTTTTATGGAACAAAAGTTATTCAAAATGCAATTCAAACGTAATAGTGAGATTACTGGAAAATCACAACCGACGACGGTCAGTTTGACGGTGCATAAAAAAAAACAAAAAAAAATGTGATGTCCTACTCCTAACTCATAAATTTGTTTTACTTAGCTATTGAATTATGAAACGAATTTTCGTTACTGTCCATGTCTTTTTTTTTAGTGTCATATCTAATAACCTCCAACAAATGAATCATCTAATATTATAATCACCTCAATGTCACTTACAATTCTCATTATATCAAAAAATGCATATATTAACAGTGAAATTACTACAAGCTATCGAACTCCGACACAAAATTCTATATGAAATTGTTTTCAGAGACCATACAAATGCCTCACTGAATATAAATCAAGTACTTCTCAGAAGTATCACATTTACAGGTTCATATCTCCAATATTTACTATAAAGTTACTTAACGAAATGGTACGTTACTTAAATATAAATACAAATATGTTAATCAATATATTAAAATTATTTTACATCTTAGTGGCCTCTTGAGTGCTCTTATATAGAATAATTTTAATTGAGAAAATTGAAAACTGCTACATTAGCAGTATAATGCTGTTTAGTGGCACTTTTATTGAGAGCGGTTACTAAAAAAATGCATACTGTATACTCGCAAAGCTTAGTAAATGTTTGCGGCTTGCGGCTATAGTTCCTATGGTTAAATGAATTATGTGTATTTTCCCTAGAGTTGGGAGGTTCCAAGCTTCACTTGCAAGACTACATGCTCCCAAATTATTCCAAGCTAATAATTTAAAACTTTAAGCATTAATTATAGAAGCATCATTTATTATTCTTTCATTAATTTGATTTAACATACCATTGCATTTATAAGTACACATTATAAAGTACTGTAGTATCTCTATAATCGCAGTTGGAATAAATTGCTGGTATACGTCAAAGCTTACCCATTGCGTTCTATATATAGAAATAACTTTTATATAAATATAATTAATAATAAAAAATATTACATTTTATTTAGAATGCAGATCCATTCTTTCTTGAAAGTTTTATTTTACATGTTTTAAAAACATCAATCAATACCGGGGAGTACTGAAAGTTATCGACTATAGACACAAAATTTTATATATAATAGTTTGCAGAAACTGTGAAACCATTTCGCTGACACTACATTGAGTATCTCATGGAATTATAACAGCCACAGTTACTTCATAACTTCATAAATAGCTTCAGTATTTCATTAAAACATTTAAGAATTATTTTATATTTCCAATACTTATTAAAAGACGACAGGTGCTTTCTTGATATAGCAATTCAGAATGATATAACATCATATGCTTCAGAATGATGATCTACATCTGTGATTGCTGCTTATGAATACAAAGGTTGTAATAATTATTTGTACTTTATTTTGTAGATGAATTAAAAATAAATGGAAAGTAATGAAAATTAATAGCAATTTTAATTGCAGTGTATATCCGCACGAATGACATGCTAAGAGTTCTTAAAATAGATCCGATCAAGAAATACAGAAAGGACAGAGCCCAGAAGTTATATGCGAAAACCGACAGGCTACCCTACTTAGCACTATTTAATCTCAGAGTAATCACTAACCGCACGAGGCGGCACGCAGATCTTAGTTCAGTCATTGAATAATTACGAATCTTATGAGAAATATACAAATTAATCAGTGTGATGGAAATCAGTGCAGAAACTTCCCAGCTACCAAAGAGTAAAAGTGCCCAGATGAACTAACTCGGAAAAGACTCAACATGAACATCAATATTTTTTAGCATCCGATGTCTTTTGACAAACACTTTCAATATCTACTAAATATAGTAAACCAGATAAGTTAAGCAGACTAAAAATATGTATATGTAACGTTATTGTAGTACTATTTAACATCTTCTTTTCCATCTTTTTCTCATTTAAGCTCACATTTATTGAATATATTATATTTCGTACATAATAATATTGAATATTTTTGGCATATAATTCACTCAAATTATCTGTTGATATTATACTGACACATAGTTATTGTTTGTTTTTTTAATTCCTTGATGATAGCAAATACACATAGCTCCGTTTAACTATCACTCCTTAAGTTAGCCTTAGCCTTAACTACCGAGCTTAAGACGGTACGACACATAATAGTATAAAGAAGTACAAAAGAGACCGCGTGAATACTGCTAGGCTTACCTCTGTTCTTACTAGTCAATGGTGTGTATTAACTCACGCGGAGAAACTGCACATTCCCTATAACCTACACTGCAAAACCCAACTTCTCTGGCTTTAGCGTCCAGAAGATATAAGTTCTTAAGAAAAATAAACTTGGAAACGACAAACTGAAGCCGAATTAAGAAATGCTGGAAAGAGCTGGAGTGAAACAAAACGTCTTGCATTAGATAGAGTTCAATGGAAACTATTTGTTACGGCCCTCTGTTCCACCTAGGAATAAAAGGATTAAATAAAAAAGAAAATATTTGATAGTTTATTAGACTGCTCAACGATGAAGATGACAGACCTATTAAATTACCTAAATTCGGCGGGATGGATTTAGTCTCTACTCTACTATACTAGGGTTCTTGCGAGAAATGTGGTAGGAAAATGGCAAAAAATCGCTAATTGAGGTACATGGAAGTTAACTAATGGTCTGCCACTGCAACCAACTAACCAAAAACAGTACTAAAAGTAGTCATTTAAAATAATTGAATGATATATTATAATATATATAGTATATATAATATACTGATATAATATAATATATAGGCGAGCATCGACTATAATAGCGACACTCATTTACTGTGTAATTACATTTTCCTGTGAGTATAAATTCATGATAGAAGTGTCTGAAATGAACAAGAAAATATATTATTTAAAATAAATTTTTGAAATTGTATAGAATTAAATTTAATTTAAAAAAAAACCTTAAATATTAATAAAAAATTGTTCATTTACATTGAATATTTATTTCACAATACTTCACTTCATTATAACAAAAATACGAAATTCTTTAAATATTTGCGAATAATTTTCCTTTTAGCCGTGTACAAAAGACATAAATAATTTATTACGTTAAGGAAATATTTTATTTTATTTTATTTTATTTTATTTTATTTTTCCAATTGCATAATAGCAACATAATGGATTTTTCATGTACACAATGTCATAGTGAATAATAAATTAAATGAAAAGTTTTTTCCTATCACACATGATACGCCCATTGAAGTCGGTTTCATGCGTGCTCACGTGTGTAGTGAGTGTTTTTGCTGGATGCGAATCATTTATGAACAAATGTACATAAAGTATATAAATGCAGTATATTTGCATATTAAAAATTCCGGTAATTTAATCTGTTTTCCCTGGTTTCCATAAACCTTTTAAAAATACATAACGCAACTAATATTATTTCAGACAAAAGATGTGAAATAAGAAAAGTAAACTTAAATACGTAAATACAAGTACGTACTTACATCACATCACTACAAACTAAATAATTGTCAGTGTAAAGTATTTGTATGAGATATATATACAATAATTTTAATATAATTTAAATCATTTCATAAGAATAACATGAGCTTAAAATTTATGTGCGAAAACAATCAAAACGATTAATAATATATCGAACCAATTGTAGTACTAACATAACCCTTTACCCCATAACCTATTGTAGTATCAGGTTTCCAAAGGTAAACACAAGTCACACTTAAATAAATTATGATATATACTATAACATCATACAAATGTCTTCTATGGGCTATTTTAATGTACGTAATGCTGTAATAACTTATTGTTTTAATGCCCAAAATTATTTAATAATAATTTTGTTTTTAAAATGGACTAATTGATCAATAGTTAAATAATATGAAAAAATTTTTTCACCTGATATTGTTGGTTAATTGAATTGAATTAATGATTTTTTTACCAATAAAAATGATTTTTGATTTTCAATATTTTGCTAGTGCGAATCGTGGTGTGACATTAGCATGACCTTCTTAGTATTACGTTCCTAGAATAGGTACATAAAAGTCAAGTACGGCTTTGGGTCAGTGGGTTAAGAGCGCTGACTCTGAACTTCAAATTTGGCAGGGCACGAGTTCGATTCCTTGTACTTGCAAATTGAAATTTTGAAACTGCGAAAATCTTAATCACTACAGTGGATTAAGAGCGCTGGCTCTGAACTTCAAATTTGGCAGGGCACGAGTTCGATTCCTTGTACTTGCAAAATGAAATTTTGAAACTGCGAAAATCTTAATCACTCCCCCACATGATCAACAATTGTTTTCCGTTCTAACCGGTCTATACCATAAAGACATATGTTACAAAAAATCGTTTTAATTGATTAAAATAATAAATGCTAAATTTTATTATTTAATTAAACTTTCTTAATAGTTTTTAATTCATACATATTTTATATAAATTATTTTAAAGAGGTTTTTTGAAAAGTAGTGAATCACAACAACAAAAATGTTTGAAAATAATTATTGTATTTAAATATTCGTTAATAATTTTTTAAGACTGCAAGTACCAGGAATCGAATTCCAACCCTGCCAAATTTGAAGCTTAGAGCCAGCGTTTATTAGCCAACTGTACTTGACTTTTATGTTCGCATATTTTTCTGGAGTTTTGTTAGTTTGCTTGTGAAAGTTTTTATTATCAAATTCACTTGATGTCTTTATATTAGAACGAAATCATAAACCAGCTGTAGATTAATTGAATTAATTAATTATATTTTTATTTTTAATTGTTAAATCTCAATACTATTCTGTTTGTAGAGACATTGTTTGTTGCGTGCTTTTATGATATTCTTTCTTGTATATAGAACCTAATCTAGGAACACGATTCCGAGAAAGTTATGAAAATGTTGCTACATGATTCGCACGGGCGAGACCATATATTTTGTTAACATAAGTTGAAATTTAACGTCATTTTTAAGATGGAAGTGACTATTATATTTAGTAGAAACTAGTAATGGACTACAACAACAACAAAAAATTTTAAATATTAACTTAAAACTAAACGAAATTCTTAAAGTTTTACTCTATTAAAAGAAATCCAATTTTTCCAAATTATCACATGTAATCCTGGTAATAATCCATGCCCATAATAAGTCTTTCCCCATAGTTGCACTTAAATTTTGACTAACTATTTGCTTTTTTTAGGCGGCATTTGGCTGGCATTTTCCTTTATACACAACAGTCAGTAAAGAGGTTGTCATATTTTCTGACAGCTTGGTTTCTCTTTTATGTACGCCTCAAAGGCATTTGGGAATGGAGGCACACTCAGATGACATTTTTTACATCAACTGCGGGTAAAATATTGTAAGGATACGAAAATAGAAATTGTTTGCCAGGTAAAAGTACAAACCTACCGCACAAAATATGTAAATAAGGAAACGAGAAGAATTCTGAACTTTCAACGCAGTATTAACACTACAGAGATGGACCAGAATTCACAGGGCACAAAGCTGACATATTTGAAAAAAAAAAAAAATGGTTAAAGAAGAAAAAACCACAGGAAGGTATTTTAATACTTGCTCCATTTCTGATTAGGTTGTGCTCTAAAAGACTTTTGTCCCAGAATGTTTCCGCCATGCCGTCTCCTGTGGCATTCACATTCTTTATAGCTTATTTCCATAATCCATTTAGCGCTAAAGTTAATAAGAAGCTTATTGAATCATTTTTATCATAAATATATTTGTGCATACGCCCTTTCTTAGTTGACTCAAATTTATCATTCATTAAATAAACTTTTTATAAAAATGTTTTAAATTTTGTATTTTCATTTACATAAATATTTGCAAAAAATTTGAAAAAAAAAAAATAGTTGAAATCGTAAAAAGGATTTCAATGTATAATTTCTTAAAGGGAAGAAAAAGAACTGTAGTGCTCCAAACGCAATAAATCCAAGTTGTTTAAAGGAGGTAATATCCTTGAATAAAAATATGGTCTATTTTACTAAATATACTATTACTTAGAAGTGGAAAACATTATATTAAAGCTTAAATATTCTTGTCATAGAGTCATATCCCTCCATAGGTTTAGAAACGACTTCATAACTTTATGTATATTATTGAAGTTAAAAAAAAAACTCTGCTAAAGGCTGAACGCTAAATATAATATAAATTAATAATATACAATTAAATGAATTGACATTTTAGTAGCTTTATTTTACTACATTTTAAATTTGTTGTATTACACAAAAATTTATAATAATTATGTTATGTATATAAAGCTTACAGCTATAGCATTTTAGCCGTCTGCCGGAAGTTTAGATTAATTTATTAACTACTTATCCTAAATATTAAATAAATATTATTACTTAAAAAATCAATAATACAATATAAATATTAAATTAAATTACTATAAAGAGGTTTTGCGAACAGTAGTAAATTACAACAACAAAAATTCATTTTATATTATTTTAATTAATTGAATTTTTGGCTGACCATACAGCAATTTCGTGTATTGCAAAATACCCATCATCAGTGGTCTTGGAAATATTTCTTACATTTAATTATTCGTAAATAAATTTTTGAGACTCCAAGTAACAGTGATCGAATTTGTGCCCTGCTAAATTTGAAGCTCAGAGCCAGCGCACCTTAACCAACTGACCGTACTTGACTTTTTATGTTTGCACATTTTTTTGAAAGTTTTATACTATATCAAATATAAAATAATTTTGAAAATCTACACTTATTATCTTTTGCCTATATTTTAATGCCTTTTTAATAAAATCCATTAACAATCTTCAGTAGGGCCATATAGTTTTAGTACGATTTCATCGATTTCGAGCGAAGATATACCGAAGTACAACAATCTGTGTTCTTTAAAAATTGGATATTCGACTACAAAATGCATTACATCGCCTTTCATTTTAAGGTTGCGTATCAAATATCATTGCATAAGAAGAAGAAAAGACACTCTGTTGGTTCAAATTGTGTCATGAGAGCCGATGCTATCTGTACCTCGTCACTTAGGCACAGTAGTGTTGTCCAGTAATAAATATCAGTATTTGCGCCTTTGAGGAGCAAAGAGAAGCAACATAACTCATTTTATAGTCCGATTATAATCTAATAATTACGCTTTCCAATTTTAAAGAAAGCCTAATAATTTTGTAAGTACTGCTAACAATTATTATAAAGATATGTATTAATAAGTTAATGTTTTCAAAGCATTTATGAGTTTTTTCTTGCTGTTTATTTATTAATTTTAATATATTTAGGTCATGTTTCCATTGCGGCTTAAACTACTTATGGTAATGTAATTAAGATTTGGTCGTTTCCATAGGCATAAACTGATTTATGCATGTGAAATAGGTTGTTTGTTTATTATTATGTTGTATCTATTTGAGCCAGTGCATTTGAGCACTTTTACTCTTTAGTAACTCGAGGTATCTTCAAAACCCTTCTTTACGTCTTGACTGGATTATTGATTATTACTTCATCAGACTAAGCAGTATATATATATATAATTCACATATAAAACATGTAACAAATATTTTAAGTTTTGGTCATTGCCATTGTGGGAAATTTATTTTTAAGGATTATATTGGCATTTTTTACTTTAAATCAGTTGATTTATTTATAAACAGTTTATTTATATTATTTATATCTATTAATTAACTCTTTAGCAGTCATAATGACCAAAACTGCTAAATGAGACTGTGGAAACATGGTATTACTGTATGAACTAATGTATTAAATTTAGTATTTATCAATAAGCCACTTCGATGTCACAAGTCATTTTAATAGTAATATTAATAAGTTAGGTTTCAAATTAATTTGATCCATATTTATATTATAAACAGCATTAGATTTTTTTTTTTTGTTATATTTTCTTTTATTTTTTTTTATTACCTCTGATTACTTTTCATTATTAAATAAGCCGTGTCTTTGGTGAATATTAAGTGAATGTTTCGCTTTGAAGCGTAGTCATTCAAGGAAATACTCGTATAATAAAAAGTGACTTTATTATCCTTGAACTTGCAAGACCCAAAAAAGTTCCATTTTGTGATTTAACGTTTATGTAGTCGCATATAAATTATGTAAGAACGAATGGCAACCCCCACCGCTGCCATTCGTACCACCAAACACCGCTCCAACTACCTATTGATGGCAAAGGAACAGATTCCGTTTGAATCTCAGTTCGCAAAGTGAATAAAATTCAAAATCACGAATTGCAACCGCGGCAAGGCGCATTAAATTTTGCGAATGCCACGTGAGTTTTATATCCTTCTCGGTTTTTCTTAGAATTATTTTATCTATAATATTTTCTTTAAGTTATAGCAAATCGTTTCAGGATTCAAACAGTCACAAGAAATGTACTTGAAATGGCAAAAAGTTGTAAAAGTGAATTGCGTTGGAAATGTGCGTTCGCATTCGCTGATAATGCGTACTGATGTGCTTTATTTAATGATTTCCGTTTCCGGATTTTGATTCAGAAGTGTGCACATAAAAATTTTTATTGTAAATTATTTTAAATAAGCCATAAATATATGCTCAACTTAATATTCGAGCAAAGGCAGATATGTATAGAGTGATGAAGTCTATTTTTCCGACTTTCCAACTCCATTTCTTTCCATTTTCTTTTACATATTTGCAGATGTGGTTTTGTTCGCTTTCGGTAGTTCAAAGTGCATAATTTAATAAACCAATTTAGCAGATTTGCTGTAGTTCTCAACCTTTTCCGTAAAGACGTTTCGCCATGCACTGTACCAAGTAAACCACAAAAAGCATTAAGTGCAGTATGCGGACTCCATAAATTATTGCATGCAACTTATTGAAGTCGCTTTTGTGCTCCTTGTTGCTATTATTGCATTTCTATTGTATGACATTCAAGTTGAAAGCTTATGGAATACATGCAAGTTATATGCAAGTAAGTGTACTGTACATACAATATAATTCCATCAGATATTCCATTTGTTAATACTCACTGCAATTGAACTAAGATAAGTTAAGCTTTTTCTGAGTGTTCCCTATTACTAACCGTCAGCGGCTTTACTGTACACAATCTCCTGATTTTTTTTTGGAACAATGATGTTAATAAATTTTATGATAAATCATATACACATGAATGTTATTACTCTATGAATAGAGTTACATCTTCCTAGGAATATTCATCAAAGCATATGGGTCATTCTTTTACAACTCGGACACCTTTTTGACCTCATGATCTCCGATTTGGCTGTAATTTTTTTTATGATCTCTTTTCATAAAATAAGAAGACCCGTGTCTCAGGAAAAAATTATGTGATTTTTTTTCTAGGAGATATGGACCCATGGGGTTTTGAGAATTGGCATAGTAGACACATTTTCAAATGGCTATATCTCAAGTTCTATAAAAGGAAGAAACTTCAAATTTACAGCGTTTCAAAGATTATTGATTGAACCTTTATGAGATTGTTTAAACAATTAAAATTGTAAAATGTTTAAGCACTAATATTAACCGTTAAATTTAAAAAAAAAAATTGTTCTCAAAACACAGCAAAATTTTTATTTTTATATTTTATTTAGATTCAGTTTTAAGTTTTACTACGAAATAAAAATTTTCAGGAACCCGTTATTTTTTGAAATTTTTTAATATTTTTTTTCTCCCGCAAAACACATCAAGCACATGCGTACTACATTTTTATTGAATGAATTTTCAAAGAATATACTATATACTATATATATTCTTATTTAATATTTTTGATTTCGATCAGCAATAAAATTCTACATAAAATTCAAAAATTTCAGGACGATATTGTAATTGGAAGTACTTTTAAAAATTTATTTATCCTTCATACCACACTAAATATATACGTACGATTTTTCAGTAAAAAAAAAAGAAAGGAATATGTCACACAATTTTTTTTTTATTTTTGATTCAAATTAATATATAAATTCTATTAAAAAAATAAATATTTCCACTGTGATATTCTTTTTAGAAGTATTTAAAAAAAAAATTAATTATCAGGTGCCCTTCACGTTACTCATACGCACTGTAACACCACAAAATCAATTTTCGAAGAAAAACTATGCAAAACTGTTTACTTATTATTTTTTAAATAAATGTATACATAATATATTAACATTTTAAATTAGTTCCGCATCATTTCTGTTTTTAAATTATGATTTTTAACATAATTAAACCGTTTAATTAGTTTTTTTCTTATATAGATGAATTAAGAAGTTAATTAGTTTCGTACTAGCCGAACTACCTAGAAACTGCAGCACATAATCACTCCAACATTTTTCGGTGAAGTGTTATTTTGCTACAGTTGGAAAAATACTCTGCACAGGTAAAAAATGTTATAGGAAATAAACTGTAAGGAGTTAAAAGCAAAATATTTTTTTATGGTTTTTATTTATCTCCTAGGAAATCAGAAAATTTTTTCCCGAGGAGCTCATAAAAAAAATTTCAGCCAAATCGGAGATCATGAGGTCATATTTGCCAAAATCCGTCCGGTTTGTAAAAAAATGACCCATATTCATAAGTAGTTAAATATATAATATATAAGGAATGTTCTTCGACATAGAAAAAAACCGTCAACGATAAATACAGTCAAAGTTCCATAACTCGAAGTCCAATTTTGCAAAGAAAGGGTTCGATTTATGGAGACCTCGAGTTAGAGAATTTTTTCATTTCTTTTTTATTTTTGAAAGAATTTAGAATTACATTTTAAAAAATTTACTTTAGAGCTATAGTGTTCATTAATATCGTCATTTGTATCAAAGGTTGATATACAAATTTTATTGTCAAGCTTAATATAATCGTTAAGAGTAGCATTAGAAGTTATTTTATTTACTTTAAACCACGCTGCCAGCGACTGGAATTTACACAAAGAAGCAATATAAGAAAGAAAAAAATGTAACATTTGGTTCGAAAAAAGGGACTTCCCCTAACAGCAAAATGCATTTATACTTAAAACAAAAATTCGGCTTATAGAATGCACTTTCCCTTATTCCTATCGATACGGAAAAAAATTTTTGTTTGAGTTATAGTGAAATTCGAGTTATAGAAGTTCGAGTTATCTTTTACTTTTTTTTTTTTTTTTTGCGGCAAGGAGGAGTGAAATGCCTACGCACTGACCACCCGGAAGGTGAGTGCCCGACTCGCACGGGCTAAACCACTCCCCCTCATTCCTAGAGACCTTGTTCTACCCCGGGACTACGTTAGTATTACTTCGAGGTAGGGTCCCTATTAGTCATTTAAGACTTCCATCGGTGTGCCCTGCGTCCATGCTCCGCTACTGTTGCAGATAATTAATCTTGCCCTACAGTCTACTTTTTCCAATCTCAGAGTATGTGTTCCGGCTCTTTTACTTAATTACACTAGTCTTGACAAAACTATCGTTACATTCATTTCCAATAGTGTGAAATATCTAATAACAAATGAAAGCATTGCTAATTATTTATCACAAGGATATTCAAACTTTGCATATAATCTGAAAATGATTAGATTTATATATTATACTGCAAATGTGTAGCACAATCAAACTCTTCAATTCACAAAAGTTTCAATTGTATCTTCTAATTATATCAAAAGTTTTGGAAACGAATTTTCTATATATCGAATAAATAAACTTAATAAAATTTTTATTTTTGTTATTTGTTGAGCCCGAACATAAGTTGCATATCCTTTTCATACCACACATAAATAGCAAAATAATGATAAAATTATTCATAAGAACATAAAGCAATTTTCTTGCACTGATTTATATGCCATTTGCATGCAGACTCAAATCAAAATTATATTGGAGAGCCAAAAAAAAAAAATAAATAAAATGACTGTGTAGATTCTGAAAAGAAGCAAAGGGAAGCCAAAAGGAATTGAACGAAGCCATTGAAATATGGAGAAAGTTTATTTAAAAAGTCTGTGGGGAATGTCTTGACACTCGGTGAAAGTTTCTCAATATTCAAATGAAGTTTTTATTTTTTCAACTTTAAGATTTTTTTCCATTAGCGACATTAAAATATATTTGATAAAGCTTCAGTTAACACGAAAATATTCCATAGTTATTTTCCTTAGAGCAGATGGTCTTTTGAATTTTATTTGATTTAATAAATTTAAACAGAAATAATTAAAATTCAAATTCATGCAATTATTTTTATCATCAAAGTGTTTTTTATTAAAGCACAATTTTTTTTTTTATTAATGTTTATTTGAAGAGATAGTAACAGTAAGATGCAACACTAGGATAGATATCGAAAATCAAAAAGGAACTACTTTTAGTTGGAAAAACAAAAATGAAATGACTTAATCCAGTCAAGCCGTAAAGTGGGGTTTTGAAGATACCTCGAATTAATAGAGAGTAAAAGTGCTCAAGTGCACTGGCTCAAATTAGCTTCACATAATAATATATTAACATAATTAGCTTTACTTCAATACGTTCAGTCCAACGATTCTCGGAATAATGTTTTATATGCTAATGCTCTTCTCAGACAGTTAGGTTCCTACCAAAGCTCTAATAAGCGTTTTAGCTTTATCCTAAGCAGTCCCATATAATGACAGGCTGTTCTTAATAAGTACGCTTAACTTATCAGTGTACAACTTATATTGATAGCAGGTTATAGGACCATCAAAGCAGGCAAACTACTCTCTAAAATTAACTGACCATCAAAGAAAAACATTCAGCAACAAGTTAAAAAAGTTAAAAAGTCAAATTTGGACAAGAAACGCACCAGTGAGCTACTTAAACTAAAGCTTTTTAACACTACGGTATCGGTTGTCTATTGCTAACCGTCTATTGTTTCTTACAAAAAATGCAATAAGAATTTGTTTATTCCATAATACATTTTGTCATAGCTGTGGTTCTACAGAAGTGAACGATAACGTATTTCTAAATACGTGTCAGTAACAATAACAATAGAAAATCTCTTAGGATTCAATACCGAAACATGCAAAAGTGTACTAAAATCAATATGGACCTATGGTACTCAACTATGGGAAAGAGCCTCAATATTCAACATCGAAATCTTCAAAGATTGCAGTCTAAAAATCTAGGAGAAATAGTGAACACTCCATGGTATGTAACTAACAATCAAATTCATAGGGACCTTATGACAATTCCGGTGAGAGACGAAGTAAAAACGGTAGCCAGAAAAAACAATGACCAAATACAAATGCATCTCAACACTCTTGCTCCGAATTTCTTGTCCCCCTCAAAAATTTTTACGAGGCTGAAAAGGAAAACACCGCTTCAGATGCCATAATAACATCTTAATTTAATAAAATAGAGTAGGTCTTTACAAGGTAGAAGTTTTCCTTTTTACCGATGTAACAAAGCTGTCTTTTCTTAAAATTGGAGACACAGTCAGATTAACTGACTTATTAGGTTGGTTCACTTTTTTTAAATGTGGGAGTCGTTTCTATATTTTGCTGTTTTCTATGTGCTGAACGCTTTGGTCTCTATACCTGTTTTGGTCTTCTCAATCTTGCATAGAAGCAACGTTTTTTAAGTGTTATCCCAACGGATCTTTATTTTTAATCTTAAATTAACCTAATTTAGATCCTATATTTATAGTAGTTTTTCGAAAGGTCTTAGATAGTACCTCTTCATTTGTTGAAAAGTGTTTTCTACAAATAAAATTTTTTGTGATGTACGGAGAACCAAAGTCAGATTACTTTTAGTAAAAGAATTTAAAATAGACAACCATTATTTCTCATGTGAACACATCGCATTTGTTTGAGAGAAGAGTGATAGTTTTTAATAATGATTTTGGTTTTGTCAAGCAAATTTCTTAAAAATACAAAATGCAAAAATTGCGCTTTTTAAATTATATTTATTTTAATAAATCATAGTTTCAATACAACATATCTCATCGTTTTCATTGATTTTGGAACATTGTTAAGTGCACAAAAGTCGCACTTGACAAAAATCAAACTTTTATGTACTTTTAGTATTATTCAAGCACATTGAACTGAAACCTAAAGTACATAAATTTGTGTGTCCAGGCCGTAGCCGCCGACAAAGACCAAAATCTGACACTGAAACTGTTTTTTCTGTGAGACAATTTTTTTTGCTGCATACTTGCGGGCGCAACGGCCTTAACGATTCCCCGGTTTCGGTTTTAACTGTGGCAGCAATAAAATAGTTTTTCACACTTACAGTACCGAGGAGCATCTGCCGACATGTTTTTTGGTCTTATACGATTTGAAAAATATGTAAATTGTTTTGAGGATTTGCATTAGATTAAGTTTTTGTTTTCGCTCCTTCTTCCTTGTTTTTTTATTTTTCATTTATTTTTTTTTTTGTTTTTTGTACATCCCAGTTTTGGTCATATTTTATGTTTCTGTTACGTTCTTAGAGTGCTACATTTTATTGTCATGGTAATGCGATTACATAATACTTAGCACATAGAGAAGGCGACTTTGAAACGCTTTTTAATGTCCGACGAAATATATAAATTCTAGGAATTGCTATTGGGTGAGCAAGTGTTGTGATAAAACATTTTTAAATCGGTTTTGTATGTAACAGGCTATTATATTAAGCCACTTTACAGTTAACAAAATGATGTGTCAAATGGTCAATAGTAAGCGAGTCCATGTTTATGCCCGTATTATATGAGAAAATAAAAGAGAAACCAAATTAAACATGCCGAATGTCATATTAATCCAGTTCAAAGACAAATTTAATTGCTTTCCAATATAATACTTTGCCTGCCAATTTTGTTTAATCGCCAATTTAAAATCAAACAACCGCTGTCATCCACCTCGGCGACACATTAATCACTTCCTCTGGAACGCACAAGCATCATCTTCACACAATCATAGCTGCACTAGTCTCTACCTACATCCAAACTGCATAGATACACTTTACAATGATCATTTCAACATAAATTTATACTAGAAAATATACACACGTGTATACACATATACAAACACAAATGGCTACAATAAATATGTACATACCCCACTCAGTGCTAGTCGGAAAATATGCTCTCATGTATGGGTAAGCATTCGAGCCGGTATTGAATTTTAGGTATAATGCCACTGCAAATACGTTTTGTCTGTGTTTTTAACACCTTATCCTTTACACTAAATCACAATACAGCAGGACAGTTCCATATATCAAAACCTGCCATTGGTTTGCGCATAATTTTGCAGCAAATTTACATTGCAAAGCCTGTATGTGAGGCAAATTAGTGCCGCATACAAGTGTACGTATATAAACATGGGGATACCTCGACCATATATTGCACATCCCCCGCCACAGATTACACATGTACTCGTACTCGTACTTGTATTCGTATATATATATATGTTCATGAGAAAAGTATTAGTAGTTCCATTTTAGACGACAACTTTTTCGACTATTCATATATATTATAAATCAAAACTATTCATTCATTTTAGGGAATTATAGGTGCCGGTGTACACCGCACTCTCCAGCCGCCGGTGAATGACACAACAGGACGATGATTATTTATGACCTCTATTGGCGGTCCACACAATTCCCTTTTATAGCACCTATTGTGGTTAAATAAAAGTGCTGGAATTAAATTAAAATTTACCAAACATTTCGATTAAATGAATTGCTTTGTTACGCTAATGTTATAGTGAACTTTAGAAAATGTCAAAATGACTATCAAATTTAATTAAATTTAATTATATCAATGATTATCCAAATTAAATGTAAAAGAAATTATTAAAATTTTTTGAATAACATACATGAATATGTGAGTTTTGCAAGGCAAAACTACATTTATTCTGCCAAACTGAAAGAATTTTTAGTTTTAGCATGGCTTCTGTGAAATAATAAATAATAATAGTAATAAATAATAAAAATGAATAATAAAATTTAATAATAAATAATATATAATAATAGGTGTAATAGAAAGTAAAAAAAATACTACATTATTTTTGTATGAAATTGAAGGCTTATTTACCATAGTTAGAATGATCCGATTTAGCACATACATGCACTGTTTTTCGATAGCTTGTGGTCATTTCGAAAGTAATTTCATTATGTTTCTCTCATAAAAGGCCTCGTTCCTATTTGAATAAAATTGAAATAGTCGATAATCACTAGCCTCTGTTAAAGCAAATTTTTAACCGGAAGAATCATCCATCGTTCGGCATGTATAAAAACAGATGGTAATCAAAACAGATTGGTGCCAGGTCTAGACTATAAGCTGGGTGTATAAAAACTTATCAACTAAGCTCCCGGAGCTTTTGGCGAGTCATTATCGATGTGTGTGGTCTAGCATTATCCTGATGGAACACAATTGCTTTCATACAGAAGAAGAAGGCAATTGCTTTCTTCAGACGGTGCAATTGTTCAGATGGACAGTACAGTTCCAGTTAGAAGTTTTGCCGTAGAGGAGGACTTTCCTGGCCGTCAACCCTGGCTTGGTCATCGTTTCAGCCGTCTTATTGTGATTCGACCACGACCATTTTCGTGGTTCACATAACGTTGTCGTAAGTGAATCTGATCTACTTTTCATCACCAATCATTCAATGTGGATTTGCATTTTCGAAACAGTTGCTGTGACCTAAAGATCAGCAGAAGTGTAATTCCTCGAAGTTGCAATGGGGTGTTCATTGGCGCAATATACCGATGTGTGTGTGAAGAACACCTTTAGAAATGTGGTTGGCACTTTTTTTTTGCATATTTGCACAAATATTAATTTTAATAAGAAAATATTTCTTTACTTAGTTTAAGGGGAAATAGAAAAAACTTTTTATTTTTTCCGTCAAAAATTTTAGATTTTAATTTAAGTTTAAATTTTTAAATTCTTTTTTTTCTATATATAATATATTTTAGAGATAACAAGTTACAATTTTTTTGAGACCGTGAAGGCTGTAAAGCAATTTAAGTGATAATATCAAATCTTTGTGGAATACAGTATAAAGTATATTATACAGAAGAAAATGTACGAGGTACGTAATATAAGTGTACTCATAATTTTTTTTTGCATTATTGCTTATACTTATATAATTACTATAACTATAAATTGAATGAGGCATGATGCTTAGTATACAATATATACCCATATATATATATTGAATGAGGGCATAAGTTAATAAATTCTTTTATTCCTCAGAAGAATAAGCAACTGGAATGGTAAGTAATAAAACTCAGCTGTGACCATGTCTCATTACAGTTTCATTAAAATTTATCAAAATCCATTTTATACTCTATTTCTATACTTCTATTTTATACTTTACTTTTTACTTTATTTTTTATATCTATTTTATATATAGAGTGCATAATGTTATAATAAATAGTATACTATAAACCAGATTACAGAGAAATAAGCTTTTTTTTCCCTAGTACATGTCGAGACCTAGTACCCTGCGGAACCTAACAGGTTTCTTTTTCACTACTATCTTACAAAAAAAAAGTTTAATTTATAATGAAACATAAAAAATTATATAATTATTTACATATATACATATATTATCTACATATTAAACAATACAGTAAACACAAATTTTAACAAATTTTTCTTTGATTCTTAGTCCGAAGGCGACCTGGATTTTGAATCATCGGAGGTATTTATATGATTTTTTTTTCCCTTTTAAAATAGATCTACCATTTTTTAAATGTGTTTTTATCATCTATTATAATACTTACCAAAAAACATACTCTCCCCTGATATATCTACATAAATTTAAAAAAAATATTGAAGATGAAAATTTTATGCTTTAAATAGATTTAAACACAAAATAGATTGACGATACATAAAATAGGTGTTAACTGATAGGCCAAGATGGGGCCCCATTGTTTTGAATTCATGTGATTATTTGATTAGAAGCCTTTTTCCTTTTTTTGTTTTTGAAAATAAAAAGAAACACATATTTTTTTCATACATATAAGAGTCTAAAGATGTCAATATCATCTTCATATGCTAATATCTGATTAAAATAAGTGATGAAAGTTACTCTTGTTAAATTATCAGAGTCACGAATTGCTTTTTCCAACGTCAGGTTAAAAGAGAAACAGCATCGATCATCCGTTTGTTGTAATCCACTGAAGGCGTTGTTTAGCATAGATACCAAACAGCCAATAAGTCAAATATGAAACCCCATTTCAATTGATCAATAATGTTTTTAACGTGTGGAGATGTCTACTTTTGTAGGATAGAGGAAAATAATTTATAAGATATACACAACGATATTATAGCCCTACAAATTCTGTCCGCTGTAAAATCTTTCTTTTTATGTATGGAGCATATTATGTCTTACACCGATCTTTCCCAGTATTCTGATATTAATTTATGGTTCCATATGTATATAATGAGTTCGCGGATTGCCTCGTGTAATTTCACTCCTCCGTGTTTAATCAGCACTGCTGGTATGCCAATAACTTTTGCAGCTTTGTTACATTTTAGATGAATAATGGCCCCTTCTCAATACATAAAAAAATTCAACAAAAAAATCATAATTGTTCATTTATGCCCACCCATGATATAAAATGAGTTTTTTTTTATCTTGGGTGTTCTAATTTGACTTATAGGAACTTAAATTGTTCTTTACTTCATATATACAGACTTCTTCGGAGAATCAAGAGATTTTTGACGAAGACGAATCAGAAAATGAATATGTAAAGGTAAGTAAGTTGTAGAGATATGTTTTGAAAAAAATATATATAAGCTATAAACATCTTCATTTGTGAAAGACGACAAATCAAAGGAAAGTACTGAAAAAGAAGGTGAAAAAGAAACTTGATAATTCAAATGAACAAGAATTTCAGGTAACAAAGATTTTCTCCAGTTATTTACTATCTCGACTAATAAGTAATTATCAATAAAAGCATCTACATATAAATTTTATTATAAAAAATAATATAATTATACCAATATCTTGAACAATTGTCACTGGTAAACGCAGTACCTCTAATTCTACACATTCAAATGTTATAAAAAGTTGACAGCTCATTAATAAAGGATCTTCCTTGCCGATGCAAGTAACAGTTTCCAATAGGATTTACGTTTACATACCTACTTTTTTAAGTTCTCTTTATGTGGGTTCAAAACTAGTTGAAAATACCAATTATTCTGTTTTAAAAACCCTGCGCATGGGTGTCTTTTCTTTCTAGTAATATATAAATCACTATGTTATATGTCATTATTTTACTTTCTACAAAACGTTTTAGCATTTTCATCGAGTTTTAACTTGAAACTAAATGTTATTGAAAAACTGAAACTGAGTCTTTTTTCAGTTAGTATTAAAATGAAATTTCCCACGGATTGTTTATATCTTATAGCAAAATTTTACAAAAAATTTTTGTTACCAAGCCATGGTAGCCAGTATCCAATAAAATCCATATGTTCCATCATTCATTAGAGATATGTATTATTAAACAATGCAAATACTCTAAGTTATTTTGCATACAGGTTAGAGATCCACTTTAGATCTGCAAAAAATCAATCGATCTATAAAGTTTCATATAAAGTTATAAAGTTTCAATTTTAATTTTGATGGACTATTAAGGTTGTATTGTTATTATGTCTTTCTGATAATAATAAAATAGCAAAATCTCGTCATGGATCAAAAGCACTTTGAAGAGATCCAATTTGGTCTTTCGTTTTTCATCTAGAAAACTGAGATTCTAATTAACTATTAACTTTAGTAGATACATAAATATATCTTTTAAAGAAATGTTGATTTCCTGTTATTAGGCCTCTTTCGAGAGTTTGTTAACTTTAGAACAAAGACAAATAAAAGAAAGTAAAGATAGGTTTCACCAAAACTTGAAAGAATTAATGGAAAGAGAAGAGGAGGTATAACAATATATAAAAGCACCATTCACCCAAATGACAATTTTTTTTAAGGAAAAGCGTATAAAACAAGAGGAAAGGGAACAACCGACTTTACAAAAGGCGGAAAACCAGAGTTATAAGAAAATTCAGGTATAAATATTATATCTTTAATAACATATTGTCTTTACTTTCCATTTATAATACATAGCGAATAAATTATAAATGAAAGATCACAGTTTAATCAATCTTTGTAAAAATAGAGATTCTCAGTTTATTGATGGGTTTCAAAGGCTAAATCAATATTAAAAATGACTTTCAGTTATATAAACTTTACAATAATGAAAGTAAGGTATGTTATATCTTGTTTCGCACTTCCAGATGTTCCAGAATTTTTTCAACTTTATATTTGAAACAATAAAATATAATGGATTCTTATTATGTTCAAAGCTGACTTGAGTTATGTAAATGATTAAAAATATAAATACTATCGTTTACCGGAATAGTCCTATATAAATAAACAATGCAAGCAGCTCACACGTATGTATTATTACATGGAGTATAGAATCCAACAAAAATATCGGTGTGGGGTAACGACTTTGATGAAAAGTCGTTATACATGTCACATCTAAAAGTTAATAGTTCAAAAAGTTGTCGGAAAAAATTGCTAATCAACTTTGATAAGGAAATGTTTGAAGTCATTATATAAAGTAGCCAGATTTATGAGTGCAATTTTATTAACTAATTGATAAAGTAAGAATAGATAATAAAGAACACCAAAGTTTTTAAAAATTACAAAACAGAAAATTTATGCTGTTATAGACACTTTTGAAAAAATCTGAAAATTCAGGGTCACATTTGTCAGTAAAATTAGCTAAGGTTGTTTAAATACTTCTTGACCACATATCCCTAACAAATTTTTTCAAACAAATTCTTAATATAATAATTTCAATATTTTGCATTTATATGAATATTAATTTATATATATATTTATATATATATTTATATATATATTTATATATATATTTATATATATATTATGAATAACATAAAATAATTCAAACAATTTTTTTCTTCACAAATGAGTCAGACTTCATCTTGTCAGGGCAATGAAAAGAGGGAACGTATTAATTCGGAAGAGCGAGAGTTGGAAATATTAGCACTCATTCAAGAAGAGGTATTAAACTATTATTAATATTATTAAATATTATTATTATCTGTTATTAATCAAATAATATTATTCTTAAAAGCGTTATGAGAGGGATTTAGCTAAACATGCAGAAAAGGAGCAAGAAAGTTTGGGAGCAAGTGGGTATTCTATTCCTGTAAACCATGAGGTAGAAAGTTTGGAAGCGAGTGGGTATTCTATTCCTGTAAACCATGAGGTACATTTGCCTTATTAACAATAAATATAATCGTATACAAGGATAGGTCAATCTGAAAGATTTTTAAAATTTACTTAGAAATCTGTGAAGTCTCGTCATCAGATTTTGTTGCTCTTTTAAGCTTGCATTGTAAATCTTAATACCTATGTTTACGAGAAGAGTGAACATTTTTGAGAGCTTTTACTCTATTTAGAAATAGAAATAATAATATTTAGAAATAGAAATAATAATTTTGAGAAACCTTTAATAGCGATCCGTTTATTTATGCCTAGTTCTTTCAAAGGATGCGGTTTTCATGGGACTATTTCACAAAATTTCTACTGTCGGCAATGAAGAATTATATATAATTAGCTCTATCTCCAGGCCATGTGAAAAGGAGGTTATATGCAGTTATTTAACAGTCTGGTAGAATCGTACAATTATTAGAAAACGACAAGCTAAATCGATTTACTGACAGTACTTTTATTTAAGTGTTTGGCCATAAGAACAGTAGAGATCACAGAATGTTTGGCTGTTTAGTGCACTTACATCAATTTCACAATGAATCATTTCCAGATTGATGCAGAGTTTAGAGAGGTCAATGAGAATGATATTGGAGGAGACCAGTATGAAATTGATTAGTAACTTCCAACTCTAATACTTAACGTTATCACTCAAATTTAGTGTGTTGTAAATGTGATTATGAGGGACTATTCTTTCTCAAATCGGGAACGCACCAAGAATGTGTGACCAATGCTTTCTGCATTCAAATACTATTTATTTCGTGAAATGTTCAAGTTGTTAACAATAACAATATTCAAGCAATTTGTTTGAACAGATACAGGTTTTAGGTACCTTATTTAGCTGTATGGAAAGCTTTTCAAAATCTGAATGTCCTCCTTATACTCGCTGAATAAAGCAATATGATTCCGATTTAATCAATGAAACTATTAACTTAATTAAATACTTAAAAATATTCGATCATAAAATAATATAACATTCTTGTTAGACACCTTTTTGGAATTCGTATTATCACAATGAAATCCGGAAAAGAGAGAGAGAGAGTGCAGATAGATTCGATCGTTATTTGAGAGAATTCATGGAAAAAGAAGAGGAGGTACAATAATATAAAAATTAACATGCTCTAATATTGATAGTACTAATTATTTATTTATAGGAAAGGCGCTTAAGACGAGAAAAATGTGAACAACGTGTATTGGAAATGGACGATAGTCACAGTTTTAAGGAATTTGAGGTACATTTCTTTCGACAAATAATTTTTCTGTCTATTTTGTTGAAAGCTCGAATAATAAGGTATATGATCCCATATAATTTTTCATCAAAATGAATCATTACAGTTAATTTTTCAATTATAATACGAATTACAAAAAATAGTGATCGATACGGGACAATATTGCTCTCAAAAACATCTAAATTGTTTAAGGGATATCAGTTTTATTGCAAACAAATTTTTCAAAAAAATGAATTTAATATTTTGCATTTGAAAACTAATACATATGAAAATAATTTCAATAAAAATTTTGTTTTCTTATATAATAATCAGACTTTATCTTGCCAGGCCAATGGAAACAAGAGACGAATAAGTTCTAAAAAGCGTTTGTTGAAAAAATTAGCGCTCATTAAAGAAGAGGTATAAAGCTTTTATTATTATATGTTACTATGACTTATTATTAAATAAATATTTTTTCAAAAGTATAACGAAGATGATTTAGTTAAAAATGCAGAAGTTGAACAGGAAAATTTAGGGGCAAGTGGATATTCTATTCCCGAAAGCAATAAGGTACTTTTAGTTATTTACTATATCAATGAGTTACTTATGTACAACGACAGTATATAGTAAGACAGTATTATAGTAATTTTTGGAAGAATCGTTTCGTTAGAACTGTAATCATTGAACTATGCTCTCATTAATGTGATCGGAAATTAAAACAAGATCAGTTATTTCATAATAAAAACCTTAGTCAGTATTCCATTTTTTTTAATGATGAAAATTTACAGAAATTAGTTAAAACTAATGTAGACAGCTTTTTCAACTATGAGCTTCAAAATGTTGATACTGTGATCATTAAATTTATGGTACATACCGGACTGAATTAGTTTTAGAATATTACCAGATTATAAAAAAAAATTTAACAAAAATATTCAAAATTAGTTTGAAAATGTTATCACGGAATCATCAAACAGCCCCCGTATATAATATAATATGAGAACAGAAATTAATTAAAAATAAAATAAATAAAAATTGATAATTGGAACAAATTTTGATACTTGAATGATCTTATTTCTAGATCAAGACAGGCCGAAAACCCACTTCTTCTAAGGTAAGGTTCTAAAATATTTCGGTAACATTCTACAGTATATGTACACGTTATTTTTTTAAATATTTACTGCATCATATAGTTTTTTCCAGATTAAACAATATTTAAATCCAGAATGCTGTCTGGTAAGCTTCAAATTATTTTATTACATATATGATTAAATAAAAAATTATTATAATAATAATAATTTGATGATAATTTTTAACACAATTTTTATTTTAAGACTGAGCAATTAATAGAACCGGAATACAATCAGGTAATGTAAAAAAATTTAGGCACCTTTTCGGTTTCTCGTGCATATCCATTTCACAGCGGGTTTTATTAACAATTTATTCCACTACATCATATATAAAATGGAAACCATCAGAGAGACACCCATTTGGATTTATCAAACGTTTATGAAATCAGTGCAAAAATTGTATATGCGTCGTTAGATGACGCATATAAAAAATTTATAATTCTATACTTGAATATTTCGAGAAATTACCTATGTTATATCGGCATAAAGTATAGTAGAAAAATGTGCTTAAATAAACTGGGTCTACGAAAATTTGTTGTGAAATGAATGTGTCTGAAAAACCGGAATCGCATGAACTTTTAAAATATATATTTCTTTCTTTATACAAGCACAAGCTTTAATAGTAAAAATAAATGATGTATTTTATTCTCAAAATAGATTATATAGAAAAGGTTTTTAACGTGTTTTTACGGTGACGCTTTGACTGTAACGATTGATTAGCAAAACCTGAACAAACTTTATTACTTGAGTAAAATAAAAGACCCCAAGTAGATTTGACACAAACCCTAAATTATATAGTACATTTGGCTAAGTATTTCTAGTATCGGCGAGAAAGTAAAATTAAGAATATAACAATCTTACTTTACCTTAAACTGAACAAATATATTACATTCAAACTGGCGATGCATTCTTAGACGACTTTGTACATGGATATATGTCAGTTTACTCCATTTGCAATAAACACTTTTATATTTTATATTTTCAATTTGCATATATTATATAATACAATTTTAATTAAAAAAAACGGGAAAAGAGAAAGGAACAAAAAAGAGAAGAGTTATAAATGTAGTGGCATTGGTACCAGTTTAAGCCAATTAATGAAATTACATCAATTATATATATGGGAAGGTTATTTATCACAATAATAATCTCATCTATATATTATATGTATTTATTATATATATATTTTTATCTTAGTTTTACTTAAAAGGTTTTATGTAAAAGAAAACATATTAGAAATAATATTAAAAAAATAATATAACCAACAATATTGAGTACCCCTTAAGTTCTTTATTAGATTATTTTATAACAATCAATGACTAAAGGATGATTCAAATTTAATATAAGCAAAGCTCTAAGCATTTAAATTAGGGAGTTGTGTTTTTGCTTTGACTGTAAATCATCTTCAAGCACCTATACCTAGACTTTATATTAGAAGTTAATAACAAAACTTATAACGATAAATATTACTTTCACTTAAACTGTTATATTATAGCCAACTGCCCAAGATATGGTACTAATGGACGCAAAAAAGTTTTCGAAGCAATTGAATCTTGGCATAAAAGAATTATTAGCTGAGGAAGAAAAGGTAAAATTATTAAAAATACTTACAATGTATATAGTATTAAATTGTCTTTTCAAGCTAGATGAGAGAAAGGAGATATTTAGAAGCACAAAAAAAGAAAGACGAAAAATTGGATTTTGAAAAATATAACAAAAAAAAATTTGAGGTATATTTATTTTATCAATTTACTTTGCTCATCTGAACTAATAAGACGTATTTTATTAGAAAAATAAATAGAAAACAATTGGTATTATTTTAGTAAGTCTTTAGTCTTTTTCAACTTCGAAACGTGCATTTATTGTACAAAGAATTTGGATTTATTAAAAGCAATATATCAAAACTTATAAATCGACCAAAGAAATGATTAATTTCCACAGGCATAGCCCTCTTTACATTTTTCATTAGCTGATTTCTGAGTAGCCTTAAAATCATTCTACAATCTTATTCTACGACCTGAATTCTCACGAAATTCTTTTATTCAAATAGTAATTTTAGATTCAGGCATAGAAAATATTTTAGATTCATGAATATGTTGTCAAAACCTCTAACCAAAAATTGGCAGGACAGCTGATATTAATATAATAAGGGCTTAAGTTTGGCAGTACAGTGTTGTTAACATTCAGAAAATAATTAAGACCGTATTTCTAAATTAAGATTGTGACGTAAATTTCTTTATTTTATAAATGATTGCATTTATTTATTTTACTGGCCACCACAATAACATATAATTCAGTAAATGCAGTAATATAATATATCAGGTCAAACAACTAGGTCCTTATAAGTAAGCCAATCAAAAAACCAGTTTCCTTTACTTTTATAATTATAATACGACCTTCTTTGATCGACACGGGGCAACATAACTTTTACAGACATCTACCAATTTGCATGCGCAACATTTTTAAGATGGATCTCTACCATGCAATAGATGCTTCTGCATTATAACATATATGGATATGTGCACTTCTGTGTAATTTCTAAAAAGAGCTATAAATATGTTCATATCTAGAAAGTGATTTATAGCAAAGTTATTTTAAAAACTCATATCTTCAGATTAATTATAAACTATTTTGATAGATATTATATTCTCTTATTCTGAAAAATTTTAGCCAATGGACGCAGAAGAATTTACGGAGCAGTTGGATCTTGGCGTAAGAGAGTTAATGGCTGAAGAGGAAAAGGTAAAATCACTAAAAAAACATGTTTTAATATTTACTAAATATATTATTAACTTGAGTCTTCCAATCAAGATAAGACAAAGAAGGTGTATTAGAGCACAAAAAGAGATGACAGAACTTTTTGCAACTGCAAAATATAATAAAAAAGAATTTGAGGTATATTTAAATAATTAAATGTCTTTGTTTTTATCAAACAATAATTAATACATATACTCATATGGGTTTATTAATAACTAGTTATTATATATTATGATCCGCTATCTTAATAACTGATAACTTAGTTAGCGGCAAAAAAACGACTTTAACTACTCCTATGTATCTGTAGGGTGACCCCACTGTATTTTCTGGAGGAGATATATGAGAGTTAAAATTATTCGTTGAGAGAATTTAAATGGAAAATGTTCATTCAGCAATAATATATTATTTTAATTATTATAATGAAGTGAATATAATGAGTTCATAATATTCAATTAATAAAATAGGTTCATAAGTGTCATAGATTGAACATTCTTATAGAGTATATAAATTTCTGTACATTTTAACTAAAGTTTCCATTTTATATTATTACTTCTCATCTAATTTCACCTCATAGAATGACGAAATAAAAATAATTATATTATTTCCATTTACATAATAATAAATAATTTTTATTAGTCTTCTTTTTTGTATATGTCTGCTCGCGATGAAACACGGAGGAAGGAACGCTTAAGTGCAGATAGCTTTGATAGGAGTTTAAGAGAATTCATGAATAAAGAAGAAGAGGTAGACTTATTTCAGACAAAATTTAAGTATTCCAACAGAAGTAATTATTGATTTGTAGGAAAACCTCTTAAATGAAGGAAAGAGAGAAGAGCAATCGTTAGAAACGGATGATAGTCACAGTTATGAGAAAACCGAGGTACATTTTTTCATCGAATAATTCTTCTGTGTTACTATTATTATTTCCTATTAACCAAATAAAATATCTTTGAAAAGAGTTACGAAAGAGATTTGGGTCATAATGTTGAGAAAGAAGAAGAAAATATGAAGGTAGTTATAGCTTTTTACTACATACATAAATTTAATGATACACAAGGACAGGCAATGTGATAGGTTTTTGCAAATCGATTAAATTTTTCTTTTATATTAATAATAATAAATTTAAACAATAATGATCCTAATCCTTCTTAACTGCAAAATCATGCAAGTTATAGCAAAGTTATATTAAAAATTCACATCTTCAGACTAATTATAAACTATTTTGTTAGATATTATACTCTTTTATTCCGTAAAATTTTAGCTAATGGACGCAAAAGAATTTTCGGAGCAGTTGGATCTTGGCATAAGAGAGTTGATGGCTGAAGAGGAAAAGGTAAAATTGATGAAAAATATTTGATTTAATATTTACTACATATACTATTAACTTGAGTCTTCCAATCAAGATAAGACAAAGAAGGTATATTAGAGCTCAAAAAAAGATGAAAGAACTTTTAGCAACTACAAAATATAATAAAAAAGAATTTGAGGTAAATTTATTTCATTAATATACTTTATTTATTTTTCCCATTAATTTATTTAAATTAATAGAAAAAATTTGGTGTTTCTCATTCGGTTAATTTAATATTCAGTTATAGTTTATTGTGATTGCTTTATCACGGGCAATAAAAGCTACTTAAACTATTTCTGCATCTTCAGAGGTTTTAAAACAATTTAAAGTTCTTAATGGATGATCAATATAAATCATGGAACGCTGTCTCTCAGTCATTATTTGTGGCATCGTGTTTAGTTTGACTGTATTGAATTTTATTGCAATCTTGAATCACTCTCCACATAGCCATAGTACTAGTGCTAAATTTTAGCACATATATATAGCGCCCCCCGAACGTTACACACAGTGGTATTGGTCTTTATATAACTATTCGAAATTTGACTTTTCATGGAAATCGAAACATCCAGCAGTCTAGATTTATTTGTCAATACAGTTACATTAATGTGACGGCATTAGCAGTGTCTACTACAACTTGTGTAGTTTTCAGTCCAATCATTCAGGAAACTCTTTTTTGGTTATATTGTGGCTTGAACCATAGAAAATATAACACAGATATTATCCGACTAATGTTTTTCCCAGTTCAAAAAGTCTTGCTAAATGTGAAGAAGTAACACATGCAACACTATTTCCAAAAATTCAGAATTTCAAATTCGTGCTTGAATAAAACCTGACAAGAAATCTATTTCATGTTTTATTTGTAGTCCTTTCAATATTAGATTAACTATATATAACTTTATATAAGTCAATATAGATGGACAAGTACGAATAGAATGCTGTTTTAGTTTGAAAATCATCACCAGCGCAATAACCGATATTATTAACAGTTTATCAGTTGCTAATCGGCAACATCTATAGTGTTCAGTAGGATGAATTAAGTTTCACCTCTTGGAACTTTATGAGAATTGTGATTATTAGGGTTGTAACCTCAGGGTTTAGATACTATTTAATAGACTGTATTCACATTTTTAACGAAATATGGTATTTCATAAACAATGTTAAAAATAAAACGATAAATTCTTCATCACTCGAGCCAATTCAGGGGATTCAAAGGAAATCTGGAAACTTTTATTTCTCCAAATTTTTTCTAATATAATAACAAAATATGAGTAATTTGATCAATAAAAGTTTTGTTCAATCAACTTTGTTAAAACATTTTAAAAAATTCTGTTCATAAAGTTATAAATAATTTCTATTAGTCTTCTTTTTTGTATATGTCTGCTCGCGATGAAACACGGAGGAAGGAACGCTTAAGTGCAGATAGCTTTGATAGGAGTTTAAGAGAATTCATGAATAAAGAAGAAGAGGTAGACTTATTTCAGACAAAATTTAAATATTCCAACAGAAGTAATTATTGATTTATAGGAAAACCTCATAAATGAAGGAAAGATAGAAGAGCAATCGTTAGAAACGGATGATAGTCACAGTTATGAGAAAACCGAGGTACATTTCTTTCATTGAATAATTTTTCTGTGTTACTTTCTGATAATTAATTTTTAATATAATTTTAATATTTTCACTTAAAATCAATAATTAATTTTGATAATTCTTTTCACGTTCCCAGAGCAATGAAAAGAGGGAATCAATAAATTCGAGAGAGCGTGATTTAGAAATATTAGCACTTATTGAAGAAAAGGTATAATTATATTCCCATTTATTATTTATTATTATTTTTTTCTTTTAACCAAATAAAATATCTTTAAAAAGAGTTACGAAAGAGATTTAGGTAAAAATGTTGGAAAGGAAGAAGAAAACAAGAAGGTAGTTATAGGGTTTTACTACATATATAAATTTAATGATACACATGGACATTCAATTTGATAGGTTTTTGCAAATTTGATCAAATTTTGCTTTTATATTAATAATTAAAATATAAACAATAATGAACCTAATCCTTTTTAACTGCAAAGTTCATGCTTCTGCATAATATATGGATATGTGCACGTCTGTATGATTTCTGAGTAGATCTATAAACATGTTCATATCTAGAAACAGTAGCGTTTTGAGACTCTTTGTTAACTCTGTTCACACTAACCAATTTGCAAAGAATGACTAAGACGTGCTACAAGTGATTTATAGCAGAGCAATGCAATATTAAAAACTTATATCTTCATATTCTCTTGTATTCTTATGTTCTCTTATTCTGTAAAATTTTAGCCAATGGACGCAAAAGAATTTTCGGAGCAGTTGGATCTTGGCATAAGAGAGTTAATGGTTGAAGAGGAAAAGGTAAAATTGATGGAAAAAATTTGATTTCATATTTACTATATATACTATTAACTTGAGTCTTCCAATCAAGATAAGACATAGAAGGTATATTAGAGCTCAAAAAAAGATGAAAGAACTTTTAGCAACTGCAAAATATAATAAAAACGAATTTGAGGTATATTTAAATAATCAATTGACTTTGTTTTTATCAAACAATAATAAATATTAATATTCATTTGGATTTATTAATAACTGGTTATTATATATTAGGATCAGATATCTTAATAACTGATAACTTAGTTAGCGGCAAAAAAACGACTTTAACTATTCCTATGTATCTGTAGGATGGCCCCACCGAAATGCAGCACAAAAAATGTTGAAAATCATTTGAATTTTCAGTAAGGTCACCGGCGACCTGACTTGCTTAGGATAACCAACTAGAGCACATTCCAAAACTTAAACTTTAGCATTCAGGTTAAAAAACGCAATTTTTTGTAGTTATTTTAGTCCCTAAATTCGCATGAAAATCAAAGTGCATAGTGATCTACATATATCCACTTGTCACTTTCAGATATATTAAGGTGGCGACGTTATTAGTGTGATAATACCTAGACCATCATTATACCCAGCTCAGAACTTTTCACTGAATGGGAAGAAATTCTTGAAATTTATTTATTCCAGATTATAGAAATGGGTAATATAAATGTATTTGCTGATATTACATTCAATGGATTTTTCGGCTTATGTTCCCCTCTTAAAACCGTTATGGATTTCTGACAAAAAGTTAAGGTCGACCTCAACTCCATATTACACTCATGGCATGAATACTGCAAGGGTTATAGCATTTTTTCAGATCACCAATGTTTTATAGTTGGTCCGACCGCTCCTTGGCAGGCACATACGATGTGTTTAATTATTTTGACTCTACAGGCTGCGTTGAGTATGTTTTCTGGGGGAAAATTATGAGAGCTGAAATTATTCGTTGAGAGAATTTAAATGGAAAATTTTCAATCAGCAATAATATATTATTTCAATTATTATAATGCAGTATATTGAGTTTACAATATTCAATAAATAAAATAGGTTCATAAGTGCCATATATTCAACATTTTTATAAAGTATATAAACTTCTGCACATTTTAACTGAAGTTTCCATTTTACATCATTATTTTTCGTATACAATAAAATATTCTCTTATGTCGTCGAACTCTATGCCTTTCTAATTTCACTTCATTGAATCACGAAATAAAAATAATTCTATTATTTTCGATTTTAACATAATAAATATATTTTATTAGTCTTCTTTTTTGTATATGTCTGCTCGCGATGAAACACGGAGGAAGGAACGCTTAAGTGCAGATAGCTTTGATAGGAGTTTAAGAGAATTCATGAATAAAGAAGAAGAGGTAAACTAATTTCAGACATAATTTTAATGTTCCAAGAAAAGTGATTATTGATTTATAGGAAACCCGCTTAAATGAAGGAAAGAGAGTTGAGCAATCATTAGAAACGGACGATAGTCACAGTTATGAGAAAATTGAGGTACATTTCTCTACATCGAATAAATTTTTTGTAAATCAAATTTTTAACATAATTTTAATATTTTCACTTAAAATTAATAATTAATTTTGATAATTTGGTATACAAGAATCAGACTTTCTCCTGTCAAGCCGAAAAGCAAGGGGAACCAAATAATTCGGAAGACCGTCAGTTAGAAATATTGGACCACATTGAACAAGAGGTATAAATGCGTAACCGTTATTATTATTTATTATTATTATAATTTATCAAACAAAACATCAAAATCAAAATATAGATTCAAAAGAGCTACGAAATGCATTTGGCCAAAAATACAAAAAAAGAACTAGAAAATTTGAATGCAAGTGAATACTCCATTACCGAAAATATTCAGGTACTGTCTGTATATCAGGTACTATAAAATCAATAAATTTCATTTTACAAAAGGATAGGTGATTTTAAAGATTTTAACTAATTTAAGTAAAAACTGTATGTGATATTATGGTATTCCAAAATTTTTATTAAAAATATTTATCTAGTACGTACAGGGATATACATTTCGTTAATGTACGGTATACAAGTGTATATATATATATGTACGTATATTATATATAAAATATATGTATAATATATATATATATATATAATATAAAATGAACTGTCCAAATAATTAATTCCTCTTATAAATAAAAATATTTTTTATTATGTACCATAATTAATAGTTTATATTGTGAATGTTATAATATTTCGTACAGATTTTTACTCGAAATGACGAAATACACGATGAAAAAATTAGTTCGGAAGACGGACAACTGGAAATATCGCCATTAAATGAAATGGAGGAAAGGGATGACAAAGAGGAATTTGAATAATATCCAACTAATTATTTATATTATATTTATTTATTTGAACAAGATCTGAAAAATTACAATCTAATAATACTAATATGAAATATACACGAATTACAAGGCAAATTTTTTAAATAATTTATTATATTATTTTTTCGCTGAAATTTTTTATTAATATTGAAACTTATTTCAGTAACAGTTTAGCAATTTGATAAAACTAATAATAATAATGTTTTTTAAACCTAACAATGTTAATCATCGAATATGAAGAGTAGAACATGCCTCCCTATGTACCCTATCTCATCATGACTTTCATAACTAGGTCTATCAGTTTTTTTTTGAGAAAATGACGAATTATTATTAGGATTCATATATACTGAAGTTAAATTTCTATATATATATCTTGTTTTTAACAATTATTGAACAATGTGCATTTCGAGAATGTATAAAAGTTGTACTCACCAGAAATCAGACCTATTGCATTTACTGTTTATATAGTGTAATGATCGAAGTAGTGGGAGGTTGCAAATGTACTAGAACTACAACTTAGTGGATCCAAGTTCTTATTCTTCAAAGCTCAGGTCAAGAAACGCGACTTAAGAAATCAAAAAATGCTTAGTATCTCTGTGGTAGTGTCAAGCACTCCTTAAATTTGCTATAATGTCTACTGCAAAATCTACGCAAAGTTTACGCACAGTCTATCTGGTATCGCTTAGGACTAATAAGTGTATAGGTATCTAACAGCCTTATGTTTTGTAAAAAAAAACTTGTCTTCAATATTTAATCTGCCATATTTTCTTCTAATTAATTACTCACAATTAGTATACATTTAAATATTTCAAATACCATGGTTTGTGTTTGGTGGGACCAGAGCGGTATTGTGTATTAGTAATTCCTGAGACCGACAAAACCGTTAGTGCACAACGCTTATGTCGACAAATCATTAATTAAAATCACGCATTGATAAAAAAATTACCAGAAGACATGTTAAAGTAATTTTGTTACATGACAATGTGGTTTCTCACACATTAAAATCATCCTTCTACACCCGCTGAATGCCCCATATACCTGGTATTTTCATTTCTCTCTCACGTATTAATAGATTGGGGTGGGGTTGTTAACTTTCTTAAATGTGTTTCTGTCTACAAAATGATAAGTATGTTTTTTCTTTAATATCGCTTTATTAACTATAAGCAGAAAAGAAATATATCAAACAAGAAAAAATATTCAATAAGGCTGTTTGGTGTGTAGTCTTGTATTTTATAGTATCCTTCAACAGTTTCTATCTATAGTGAATTGAATAAGTGATTGTCACAAATACGACAATTTATTCACAGACCAGTTAACGTCATACATCCATTTTCTTAAAGAATGCTAACATCACCTTTGCCGATAACTGAATTCTGTCCATCCTCTACCGCATATTGAACATATGGGTTCAAGTTTTTTTATGAGCTCCTTTCAAATTATAAGAAGACCTGTATCACGGGAAAAAATTTTGTGATGTTTTTCCTAGGAGATATGGACCCATGGGGTTTTGAGAATTGGCATAGTAGACACATTTTTAAATTACTATATCTCAAGTTCTATAAAAGGTAGAAACTTCAAATTTACAGCGTTTCAAAGATTATTGATTGAACCTTTATGAAATTGTTCTCAAAACACAGCAAAATTTTTATTTTTATATTTTATTTAGATTCAGTTCTAAATTCTACTACGAAATAAAAATTTTTAGGAACCCGTTATTTTTTGAAATTTTTTAATATTTTTTTTCTCCCACAAAACACATCAAGCACATGCGTACTACATTTCCATTGAATGAATTTTCCAAGAATATACTACATATATTCTTATTTAATATTTTTGATTTCGATCAGCAATAAGATTCTACATAAAATCCAAAAATTTCAGGACGATATTGCAATTGGAAGTACTTTTAAAAATTTATTTATCCTTCATACCACACCAAACACATACATACGTTTTTTCAGTAAAAAAAATAAGAAGGAATATGTCACACAAATTTTTTTTTTATTTTTGATTCAAATTAATATATAAATTCTTTTAAAAAAATAAATATTTCCACTGCGATATTCCTTTTAGAAGTATTTAAAAAAAAATTAATTATCAGGTGCACTTCACGTTACTCATACGCAATGTGATACCATAAAATCAATTTTCGAAGAAAAACTATACAAAAATGTTAACTTTTTATTTCTTAAATAAATGTATACATAAAATATTAACATTTTAAATTAGTTTCGCATCATTTCTGTTTTTAAATTATGATTTTTAACATAATTAAACCGTTTAATTAACTTTTTTCTTATAGCCGATCTACCTAGAAAACTGCAGCACTTAATCACTCCTACCTTTTTCGGTGAAGTGTTATTTTGCTACGGTTGGAGAAATACTCTGCACCGGTAAGATCCGACGTTAACTATTTAATGATGGCAAGTGTGTATGAAATATAGGTTATTAAATATAGGTTATTGCATAACAAGAGCAAGAGATTTTGACAAAAATTAACGTTATCATCTGAAGAATGACATTTTGAAATACTTTTTTGTGAGCTCAATTTGAAAAAAATAATTCTTACATCTCTGTATATGATAGAAACGTTAATATTCTTGCATATAGAGATAATTAATCAAATATTTTAGAAATCGTTAAGCATTTAAAATTTTTTATATTTTATAACATATTATGAAATATTTCTTTTTAAATATACATCCGTACATCCGTTTCCTATTTTTGATTTGGAATCGTAATGGAATTTTATCAAAAAACTGTAATTTTTCCGGTGGTTTTATATCTAAAAATATTTTGGGAAAATTGGAATGGAACTGCGAAAAATATACTACAAATATATTACGTTCTTATGATTGACTTCAACTAATTGTGGATCGTAGGTGCTCAATAAACAATTATTTAAAAATATTTCTAAGTATAATACCCTTTGTATGTGAAAGAGTTTATATACTGAAAAGCGTTGTTAGTCTATATGTATTTAGATTGTATTTATGTTCAATTTTATAATGAAATTGATTGCAATTTAAAATGAATAAAAAACGTAATTGTTAATTTTTTTACAATTCTTATATAGTTTGGTTTGGTGTCTCTATAAATGAAAACTAATTGAAATTGATGGTTAATAAATGTTAATATAAATTTTATAGCTTTTTATGGTTTTAATTGAAAAATATTCGTCTGAATTTTTGGGGAAAATATAAATTTATAAATAATCAAAATTTTTAACCAATTATCAGTTAGTGCGTTGGATTATCATAATAAATATAATACAATTTTGAAATATTTTTATAAAAAGTCTTTGGAGTTTGACGTTTTTGAATCCAAAACCGAGTGAGAAATGAAAACATAATACCTACACTGCTAAAGAGCGTCATGAAACCAAAGACGTCATGAGAGCCACCTAAAGCCTATAATTAAGCTGCCTTTTGCATGAAGGCACTGACTGGTATCTAACAACATCGCCAGGTTGTTGTCAAATAATGTGATGATGGAACGAATGCAAAAACTACACCTTTGTATTTATAGTCTGTGAACATTTTATATGACTTCAATTTATCTACTGTTTGAAACATTTACCAAATACACGAGAATGAAATAAATTTAACAAACAATATTGATAAAAAATCGCAAATAATATTTTTATTTAATACCAGAAAAAATTTATTAAACTAAAGGTTATAATAGACTAATTTTTTCATTGGTCTTGACTAGAAGAGTAGAAATAATTTTAACCTACAAATCAAGTCGAATAGACCATGATAAGGATTCGATCTTTAGTTAAGCCCCACACCACAACAATTCACCTAACCAGTAAAAAACAAGGTATATTATACAAGGTGTATATACACATATATATTTATAATATTAGAATTTTATATGAGCAAAATTTAATAGTTCAACTGTTAATTATAACGTATAGGTGAGATTTCGTATTCATCAAAAGAGTTTAAGGAGTTTGGATGTTAATTCATAGCTTCAATACACTATATAGTCTCTAAAATACTTTTAGTGAGTGAATCTTAGTATTTTTAATATATATAAAAAATTAATTATTTAAAGTGTTAAAATTGAACGTTTCACAACTTTGGTGACTATATATAATAGATATAATCCATCTGGATTCACCCACGCTTTTTCTCTCGAGAATAGCTATGGACTTTTTTGTTTACCGTTTGAAGCTTTTTGAAAAATAATAATTTTTGCTTTCTGAATATATATTCATAATGCTCCATACTTTTATATTTGAAAGTCTTGTTTCCTACACAAAACATTTATTACTGTCTGATTCCTTGCGAACGGATGGATCAAATGATTTTTGATAAATTCAAATTTGTGCGAAATCATGACTGGATGATAAAGATAAGAATTTGAACAGAATGACTTATGGAATAAACATCTATCTGGTAGAAGAAAGCTAAGCAAACTATTGTAAGAGATAATCTACGGAAGCTGCAGAAACTAGCGTGCATAGTAATTAGTGGAGCGATGAAAACCACCTTGACAGCAGTCCTTGAGGTTGCAATGGGACTCACCTCACTTCTTCTACTTGCCAATAAGGAAACAATGATCTTAATAGTAAAGCTTCAATTGACCAGTAATCGATGAATAAGATCATACAATAACGTGAACATAAGTTTTTCTATAGATACTTTTTTATTGGACCATTAAAATAGTACAGCATTTCTAGTTAGGGTACTTACAATTGTAGGTAGCCAACCGATTACCGAAGAATGAAGTGTTTTGGTACATTAATTTTAAAAATAGCCTCAAAATGTTTTAGAATTGAATTGGTTAATAACAGAGTAACAATAATTCATACTTTATTGAATGAAAATTATTGGACATTTTCTATTTAGTTATGTTTTATCCAAAGAAGGTATAAAAATAAGTTGAAAAATCGGACTGAAGTATGTTGACCTAATTTAAATTCTAAAACTAAGTGGATCGAGTGTACTCACTATTAAGAGTAACCGATTACGTTTTATCATTCACTGAAAGCGTTATTCGATATCGTGAGACATCTTGAGTTTTCAGCTCAACGCTTCAAAAATTTAATAGGTCGTTTTCATTTATTTTCTTCAATGAAGTTATATTTAAAAAGGATTCGCCTTCCTATTTCTGTAAAACCTTGAGTAAGATAACTTCATTTTCTGAGATGCACTTGAAGTTAAATTTATGGTAAAAAGAGAACTAAATGATGGCACCTATATCGATTGTTTTGAAAAATCCATTAATCTTCAAATCATAGGCCATAGAATATGTGTCTTATGATAAAAATAGTAATAGTATTAAGAACATGTTAGCAATAATCTAAAAAATGTTCAAATATTTAGCAAAAAATACAAAATATGAAGTAATGTTCCTTTAAGCTTAAATGCTAGGTATCAAAAATACTTAGTGAGAGGCGTGAATTCAAAGTAAAGATTTTGACTTCAAATTTATTTGGAGAGTTAAAATCCGCAATCGAGAGAACAATAGTGCACGTACTAACCCTTTTTCGTAAGAACAAAAATTTTGAAACAAAAAATGGTTTATGTCAGTTCAGATGAAAGAAGTAAAACCACAGAGAGGTCCAATTACATTAAAACAGAGTTTCAAGCTTTCAGAAATCAAGGACGCCAAACAGCCTTAAATGTGGCCAATGTTTATATTTATGTTCCTGCTTGGTTGGCTGTGATATTTTTCGGGTTTGGTGACAGGAAACAGTTCTAAACTTGATATTATAAGAGAATCTAGTCGTAATCCCACTCATACTCTGGGATTGTATACTTTTCTTCATTTTTTTCCAAGAAACCATACTTCACGCCCAATTCCAAAGTGTCCAATATTTGTTGACGACACAATTCTTCCGGAATCTGAAAGTGGAGATACAAAGTCAAAACTCTTCATTTATGAAATGGTCGCACTGAGGCAATACAAAATTTTTTTGTATGAATTAAGTTACTATCAAATGTACTCGTTTTTGAGAATATTCAAACAAGCTTTTAAGGTTAATTTGGTATGATTGAAAGGCTTTTAATAAGCCACGATCTATTTTAAGCGTTTTTTTACACAGTAAATTGAATTTATTCATCATTTTTAAATTACCTTTTTAATGACTGAACAATACTCTATTATTTCCTCCTTTGTAAGAGGCGTATCAGTGTATACTAGAGCTTCCGTGATTTGGTGGCCGTAATTCTCCATTACGATCAATATTAAAGATCACGCCAAGGAACAAAACCAAAACCTTAATTTTATTGAGACTTCAATACAATAATTTGGAAACTGATTACAAATATAAAATTAAGATGTGAAATTCATTGTTTTTTTAAAAACTTTTTATTTTAAAACTATCATATATAGATTTTAATTCAAGGATTACTTGAAATAAAACAGAAGTTCAAAATTTAAATTTTTTCTGAAAGTTGTGATTAATTTGGTTCAATTAGCAAAACTAAATATTATATTTTCAGAAGTGACAAATTATCATCAGAGATTTAGAGATAATTGACAGTTAGTTTTGCAGATACTTATCAGGAAGTGATACTGATTTGCATTAAAATATTGATGTGAGACAGGAACTCGGAAGTGATTGAAGGAGGTAGATACAGAAGATGAAAATAGATGAAATAATTCATCATATCTTCGGGTTTTATCTTTTACAAATTGGGCTGTTAGAGTTTATGCTTATATTTTATAAGTTAATTAACAAAATTAAAGAAAAAATTATAATAATATTGATTTTCAATCATTTTTATAGTTTAGTACATTAATGTGGTTATCGTGTTCTTCATACACGTGTGACGGAAATAGGAATAGAATAAAATGATTTAGTGGTATTCTTTCTGCTTATTTTAACGTCTATTCTTATAAGATTTTATACAAACAAATGAAATCTTGCCAATAAGCTTTTCAAAATAGAGTTGAACAGAAAATGAATGAATTTTCGGAATTTCGTCCATTAATAGTTTTTGAAGGTATCTAACTGAAACTGTTTATGTTATGATAGTGGATTATATTTCTGTTAAGACGGATCGAAATTGACTTAAAGATGTTATAAAAACAGACTTCTTATTTATCTATTTTTTAATTCTGAGCATTTTTTAATTTTCAGGGACAAAAAAAAATGACGAAATACTGGAGAGGTTAATCTATGTTAAAATATTTAAAAATAATATTTGTGATGGAAGATTATGAGTGCTGACAGCTTCAAAGGAATAAATTCAATTATTTTAAATTTATTGTACTATAAATTTAATTATATTAAAACTAAATAAATTCTTCTTGTCATGCCATCAAAAAGCTGGTATATGACTTTTTTCTGCTGATACATTGAACTTTTTTTATTAAATTCCTGTGCACGCCTATTCAATTTAACGCCTGAATTGTTGAGGTATGTGCCATGCCGAAAGGTCAAATAAAAATTGACGCATAGGCCAAAAGCAAAAATTTCCAGGAATCTATGAAAAATGAAATATTTCACATGAAGTGGAAGTGTCAATTTGTTAAACTCAATTTCCGGAATGGAGTAAGTATTTTATGTATTTGTACCTCAAGTTTTTTTTTTGGTAATACTCATAATTATGGCTATATGTGAAAGACTTGGTGTTTATTACGAAGAACATATGAAAAGAGTGAAAAATATTTGCTTTGAGTTAATATAGACAAAAATCGTTCTTATATTACATCTAGTACAAATAACAAATAAGAGGTCGTTCAATAGAAATCGTTCAATCAACGTACTACAAACGTGTGTTAGCACTCCCCCAAGCTACAAACAATGCAGCACTGAGACTTGAACTAGGCCTTGTAAAAATTTCATATAGAGTTTTCAAACGCGCAATCGATTTCATTATACGAATTCTTCAAATGGATCAATCAAGATACCCCAAACAATGTCTCCTTCGTCTCATTTACCTACACTTAAATAACTCTTCTACAAGTGAATTTAATTGGGTTACACAATTTAATGAGTTTCTTAAAGTTGTAAATATGACAAACTTATGGGAAATACCGACTGCAGCAACTTGGATTAATAACCGAACTACGGCCCTTAAACGCTATCATAGATATCCAAAATTCAAAGACATTCTAAAATCCACCAACTCACAATCCATGAATTGCAATATAGTAAGAGCCCTGGATGACAAACCTGCCTGTTACCTCTTTGATCGTAAGCAATTTTTTATGGCAAAGGTTATCGCCCAATTGCGGTTGTCATCAACTTACTGCACTCGTTTTTGTATTAACGGGCAAATTCACAGACTTGAAATCAACAACCTTTGTACACTTTGTAATTGACAAACTGAAGAAACGTTGAATCATTTTATGTTTGAGTGCCCTATTTACTCCTCAGTACGAGATCACCATCTTAGTTTTTTACTTACAGTCTTCAGAGACAATAAATCTCTAATTTTCAACTGCACTGACCCGCAGTCATCTAAAGCAATATTCACATATATATTAAATAGTCTTAAAATCAGATCATTTATTATAAACGAATAAGATTTTGCAAAAATTTTTTTTTTGTAGATATATATACATATATAATTTTTTCCCTACTATTTATTTAACTTAACTTTTCTTGTTTTTATCGCTTGCTTTTTAAAGCTAATTATAAGTATACATCAAACCTCATTCTGTTACAACTATAAGTTCAGAAGCAGAAGTAAATAAATGTTGAATTGAAATGAACAAATAAGAGGTGGGTCATTCTTTTACAAACCGGACGGATTTTGGCAAAAAAATGACCTCATGATCTCCGATTTGGTTGAAATTTTTTTTATAAGCTCCATTCATACAATAAGAAGACCCGTATCTGGGGAAAAAATTTTGTGATTTTTTCCTAGGTGATATGGACCCATGGGGTTTTGAGAATAGGCATAGTAGACACATTTTCAAATTGCTATACCTCATGTTCTATAAAAGGTAGAAACTTCAAATTTACAGCGTTTCAAAGATAATTGATTGAACTTTTATGAAATTGTTTATACAATTAAAATTGTTAATATTTAAGCACTAATATTAACCGTTAAATTTCAAAAAAAATTTTTTCTCAAAACTCTTAGCTAAATTTTCATTTTTTATATTTTATTTAGATTCAGTTTTAAATTCTACTACGAAATAAAAATTTTCAGGAACGCGTTATTTTGTGAAAGTTTTTAATATTTTTTTTTACATATATTCTTATATAATATTTTTGATTTCGATTAGTAATAAAATACTACATAAAATCCAAAAATTTCAGGACGATATTGTAATTGAAAGTACTTTTAAAAATTTATTTATCCTTTATATCACACCAAATACATACATACGATTTTTCAGTAAAAAAAAAAGAAGGAATATGTCACAAAATTTTTTTTTTTATTTTTGATTCAAATTAATATATAAATTCTACTTAAAAAATAAATATTTCCACTGTAATATTCCTTTTAGATGTAATTAAAAAAAATTAATTAATCAGGTGTCTTTCACGTTACTCATACGCACCGTAGTACCACGAAATCAATTTTCGAATATTATAATTAACTGAATTTTTGACTGACCATGCAGATTTCTTGAGCATATTATTGTATTATTTGATATTTTTTTTATATAGTTTATAAAATGTTTTTTTCGGAAACTGATCATTTTTCAGAACTTAACATATTTAGTTTTAGGTCCCACCCATATTGTGTCAAAAAGTAATTTAAAGTAAAAGCTAAAATTTATTGATTTTAATTTGTATTTTCCTTGTATGCACTTTTTGTTAAATTGTATTTAAAGGACCAACAGTTGGTGAACTTTAGCTCAGTGCACGTATATTTCATATTCGAAATTTAAAAATCTTGTGCAATTGCATCGAACGTGCCTGCCTTGTGTGAACAACTGCACCAATTTCTAGGGGCGAGCAATCGAAGTGCTTTACTAAATTAAATCCATCAAAAGCCTATTTCGACTTAAGCTGCTTTCAAGTCATAGACATCGAAACGGCTCCTATGACTAGAAATTTATGGCAACTCTGTCAATTGCTGAAAAATTTGGTACTATGGAACCGAGTACCTATGACTGTGTTAGGAGTATCTATGACTGTGAAGCTCCTTCGTAGTCGTTTTTACTCTTGTTATAGAATTTTTGTAATGCGGATACCTCGAAAATCACTTAATGTATGTAAAACTGTAACATAAAATTGCAACAAAAACTATCTAAATAATATAAAAGGAATATGAAAAAATTATTAAATGGAAAGAGCAAATCAGGATTGCAACATTTTTTGGCAGTTTCATTTATTCGCAAAATGTGTGATAAAGTTCGGTAATTCAATCACTGCAAGAATTTGATTGCATTTCTGTGTAAGGTTGCACTTTTGTGAAAATGTGAACAATTGCACTCGAATGTTTAATTCCTGCGGTGCTATCTAGGCTTTCATGTTATGTAAATAAATAAATTGAAAAAAATTACATTTTAACTAAAAATTGCTGAACGCTTCAGGGAATGTGAAACGTAAATGCACTCAATTCGTAACATCACTATTCGTTGGCTTTAGTACTATATAAGCAATCAGTAAAATTTTTTTGATTCATATTGGAATACGAGGTGTGTCCCAAAGTTAAATTGCATTCTCTGAACAATAAAAACAACAAAAAGCTCTTTCAAAAGAATCGATGTATTTAATTCAAAATAAACGCCTTCGGGCTCTATGCAGATATTCCTCAAAAAGTCGGTATAAGACTGTAGCCTTATAAGCCTTATAAAAGGATGCTGCTTTTATAAACAGTCTCACAAATAGTTGGTAAGGATGATATGGAGGATTAGACTTCTATGAGCCACTACTTAAACCAATCAACTAATCGAGTAGTATTCTTATAAATGACATTATGCTACTTTTGACATCTGAAAACGAAATTTTGTGGGCTTTGGTTCAGTCAGTGTTTTCTTCTTTAAACTTCGACACTTCGTTTTCAGTTCTATTGAAACCATCAGGTATGATTTTGACAGTATTGCGTTCCTAGATTAAGAAAGATTACATAAATCATGCAACATATAATGCTTCTAAATCAGAATAGTATTAAAATTTAACAATTAAAAACAAAAATATAATTATTTTATTCAATTATTTTACAGCTGGTTTATGATTTCATTCTTATAAATCACAGCAAAAAAATATATTAATAAAAGCTTTCACAGCAAATTAACAAAACTCTAGAAAAATATGCGAACAGACAAGTCAAGTACGCCTTTGATTTAGTTGCCTAATGAACGTCGACTTTGAATTTCAAATTTGGCGGGGCACGAGTTCGATGCCTGGTAATTGCAGTCTCAAAAAGTTATTTACGTATAATTAAATATAAGAATTATTTCTAAGACCACTGATGATGAGTATTTGGTAATATTCGAAACAGCTTAATAGTCAGCCAAAAATTATATTAATAAAATAATATAAAAAGAATTTTTATTGTTGTAGTTCATTATTGTTCGAAAACATGTATTTTATTAATTTTCTTCTTGAAAAATTTATAACTTTATTGTGTTTAATTACCCTCTAAACGAATCTTACTTCATTTAAAATTAAATTAAAAATTAACTTTAAAAAATTATCCTCAACGCTACAGATGTTTAATTTATTATTGTTACAAGTTCAAAATCCCACATTGAAAGGATGAGAAATTATTTTGTGGGTAAATTATTGTCTCTGCTGCTTCTTCGGTATTTATTTATTATTTACAAGGAGGCTTTTCCTCATCAGCTCGTGTGGTTGTTTTAATGTGAACGTTCACATTTCATTTATGTTGCAATTATTTAATGTTCCTTAAGGATTTCAGCTCATTATGCTAATTTTCTTGGCTGCCGCCTCTGTTGTTGGTTTACGGTTCGTTGACAAATTGGGACACTTCAGATTTATGGGGCTGCGACGATTACTCAGACAGGATGCTGCATTTCTATTATTATTGCTACTGATGTTGTACATAATAAGCATAATTTCTACTTATTATTTTGCGAGTATAAGCAACGTTAATGATAAATTAAACAATTGGTGAAATGAAATATCTATTAATTGAGATTTTAATGAAACTTTTTAGCCATTGAATTATTGCATTACATTACAACTCTTTGCCTATAATGGCTTAAATATTTAACTCTTGATGTTAGTGCTTTAAATTTAATTTTTAAATATTAGTAATGTTTTTCAGGTAGAAGTGATCTCTATTAAGGAGGCTATAGTTTGTCTGGAGTAGATGACATACTTATTAGGAATATTTACAATTTATCGGAAAGTCAAACTGCTTTAAAGTCCTTGAGTTCAGCCCGGTTTACATCTAATATAATCTGTAACTGTTACATATCTCTAAACAGGAGGTTGACGCAGCACAAAATTTGTCTAATCAGGATTTTGGTCATACGGATATTTTCGGAAATTGTAAAGCAGACGACCAGACGATATATAGGTATCTGTATGGAACTTGGCCACGTTCTACTACAATGAAATTCAATTCTTTAATTGAGAAGCCCTGTAGATATATCAATCTTGTGGTAGCTTTACAAATAGGTCACTGTATTTAGGTAACGATGCTAGAAGATTGAATTTTCCTTTCAATCATACTTGCCGTACTTGTGGAAAAGACGTTAAAATTAATCTGATCAATTGTAAGTAATGCGACGCATTATTAGGCTTTGTTAATTATATTAAAAATTTGAGTGTTCAGAAAATCAGAAGCACATCAAAATATGTTTTCGTGATAAAAGATTTGCTTTATTTTCCAATCCAAAATTGTTCGAGCCTCCTCCTAAATGAATATTGTATCAGATTGTATTCTAACACTATTGTGGGTGTCATACATTTCGAAGGTTAGGTTAGAGTGGTATCCAATAAAACCCACTTGCGCTCAAATAGCGGCCCTTTATGGTACTACAAGAATAGCATCAGTTCGTACATAATTTAAAAGGCCAGTATACGACCAATACCGAAAAGCAACGACTTCTCCATTAGGTGAAGATAAACTAACTTTTCATTTTTATAAATTTGGTCAACTCCCTATTTTTGCAAGGTGACAGCTCGGTGAGGTCAATAAGAAAAGAGGTCACAAAGATTATAAAGCTGGTTCCAGCTTGAGGTAGGCACTGACAAAAGCTATTATGGAGTAGACCCAGTCTCACAGCATGCCTCCCTATTGTACAGTGGTCCGTCAGCACCGATACCGTAGTGCTGAGCAAGTTCCGCTTTAGTTGAAGTGGCTGTCTGATACGTTTTTTATGCAATTTAGAACAGGTAAATCTAGAGATCTGACAACATTATTTTTCTGTCCAGCATTGCTTCGTTATGCTCAGATATTTTTGTTGAATTGTTAGTTTAACTATTGCAATTGGGACGTCTATATCTGAAAAGTAAATGCCAAAGAGAAGAGTGCCTGCCTTGGCAAACTCGTTCACCAAGTAATTATTCGAGATATCTCTATGTACATAAAGCCATGTGAGTTGGACCTTGACATGCCTGGCTAAGTTATCGAGGAAGCTCAGCAATTTTGAATTATACTTGATGTGACTGAAGTGATTTAATAGCAGCTTGGCTGTCCGAGAAGATTGCAATTATTTCATCGGGAATTTGGTTACCAAATACATTTTCAAACAATCTGTATAACTATAAGTTATAACACATATATTGTTTTTGGTAATTATATTGTATTCAAGTCAGTTCTATATATTTTATTATCATAATTTAATAATATATGAGATATCCGTATGTAAGGCAAGTAAATAAATTTATATAAAAAAATCAAAAAAAAAAGATTAAATGGCAAGTAAATGTAAATCCCCAAATTTTTAAATGATAAAGTAAACTATCGAAGTAGTTAACTTATGCTATGGACACATATCCTGTCGGCACAACTTTGTATTTGTAATCTTTATGTGGAAATTTTTATCTGATTGAATCTTTAAAGCCCCTTCTTGTGGTATTTTTATATTGTTGAAATTATATGTCTCGGGTGATAGGGTTCATTTTTGTAACACACACATATACAAATACACAAATACATACATACATACATACATTGTTTGCATATAAAGCCAACAACAACAGTACTCGCACCATCATTATCATTTTCGTCCTGTCTGCAAAATAAAATGTCAAGGCATCAACAACAAATTTTGCTTGGATTAAGGCATCATTTGCAAACATATGGAATGTATAATAAAAGCGCCTATATGGGATTTGTAGCTACTTTATCACGGCACAGACATACGTATACCCAAACTTATATACGACATTGATAGCCTGCAAATAGAACAAGTCTTCCACATACAATAAATATGTGTGAAGTATTAATTTGTGCATGTTTACCGAAGCATTTAATTTGGGTAAAATTATGTTGTACTAATTTTAAATGGATTAAATAGAGGTTGCCATGGGATGTTAACACATTAATTTTGTGTATAGGATGGCAAACAAAAGTACACATTGCACAGCACAAAGGGCACAACCGATTGCTTTTACTCAGCAGTAAATTTTCAGAAAAATAAGGATATTAAAAAATTTCAAAAGGAAAACTCACAAAACAGCAAATGAACTAAAAGACAAGATATTTTACATAATAATTGAAAAACTCCTTCCATAATCAAAAATACATTCTCTATTGAAAATTGAGTTCACAGATTTGCAAGCCAGCGTAAAATTTACTTATCACTTCCGAAGGAAGTGGGATGAAGTTCATTTTACATGACGAACTTTGCTACTGAAAAGTCAATTCAGAATGATTAAATTTCACTTCAATGTTCAGGCAATGAAATAAAAATTATGGTAAATTACATTTCATTTTAACTCAATGTACTGCGGAACAGTGCTCTGGTTACTATTTTAAGAAAACTAATGAAGTGCTTTTATTAGATAAGTTCATCGTTCTGTACATTTGAGACAGGAAAATAGACCAGAATGCGTCTAGTGAATGTAGTTTTGGACTTATGCATAAGCTTTATTTTTTTTTATAAAATAATACTTTACTGATTTAACATTAAAGATAATGCTATGTTCTTGTTAATTCCCTTTAATACACATTATATATATATATATATATATATATATATCATATATATATATATATATATATATAATATTAATATATATATTAATATTTCAAAATTGTCAATTTTGATTTGAGTTTAGGCATAACACTCCTTCCTAATGTTCATGACCAGAATTGGCATTAAACTGCAGTTATCATTTGTTACACGAGTTTCTGGTGAATTAAAGTGCTATGTAACAGCACTAAAAATGTTGAAGAGAAAAAAATTGTCAGAAAACTTGACGTTACGCTGACAAACTTCTGTAAAATGCATTTTCAATGTTAAAATTGAAGGAAAAACTTAAATTCAATTCACTTTTACTTTTTTTTTCACAAATCAAATTTTTTAAGTTTTTGTCACAGGCCATGTTGCAATTTCGTGCTCCTACTTCTGCTGCAACTTAGGAATTGTAACTTTCTTGGCGCTTTAATTTTCTTGTCTCGGACGTGTTTGGCATATTAAGCAGGATCAGCTGCATTTCTTCATTGATTAGCGTTATTCCTGTGACTGTGTGCTGGTACATTTTACAGAATAAGGCATTACTTAGGTGTCTACTGCGAAACACTTTTTTGCTTCTCTGTTTTTGAAAAGTTTCTCAAAAATTTTCTAGTATTTCTAAAATATTTTAAAATAAGTTTAAAGCTTTTTGCTTCAAAGCGAGCTCATAACAAATGTTTTGTACCACAATTTAAACAAAAATCACAGCAAAGCAAATTAATATCTACGTACGTAATATCTACGGTTCCTCCTCCTAAAGACCTGAAGACACTCAAAACTTCCCAAGTTAAGTTAAATTAACGGAAATTATATTGGCAATTAAAGACGCAGCAAAACGTTCGTCTGAACATTCACAAAACAAATGAATAAAATTACAATAATTACAAATGAAACCAAACTTGTGTAAATATTAAAGAAAAAAAAACAAAAATCAAAAAAAAAAAGAATAAAAAAAATTAAAGCAAAAGAGAAACCAAAAGAAGAAAGAAAAGTAAAACGAAAAACACTGGAAAAAAATTTACGCCTACGGCAGGAAATGAGCGAAGTTGGCGGCAACTCGCTTGAAGTCCTTCATTTTCTTTTTTATCAAGGAGCAGACAGCCGAACGGAATGGCGGAATTACAGTGATACACGCGGGCATATTTTCACTTATTTGTTCATTCATTATTTGTGCGGTTAACATACAGGAGACACGGAGCCTGCTGATATCCTTCGGGGTCGGTGTGTTTGAGGGTGCGTGCGGAAGTTTGTGTGTACTACAATGGAGTATCCTGCCAACAGCTGGAAGAAAAGGCAGTCGTATACTAAAATGAAAACAAAATGGTTTTTTCAAGTGGAAAATTACTTTTACAATTTTATGATGCGGAAATTATATGAAAAGTCAGGGATCACACCTAACGTCGTCTTTTGTTGTCGTTTTTTCGGTAGTATTCCGTTTGGTATCAGAATTCGTAGACACAATACTACGGAGCGAGCAATGTAAATCTACTTTCGGTTAATTTGTCGTTAAATGTAAATGTTTGCGCCTAGTCCTGGCAGCGAAATCGCCCAGAAACCTTTTATGTGGAATTTCTCTAACAAGCCACTAAATATGATGGTAATTTGATGCTCATATGCTTCTAAATATGTGCTTAGTCTTTTTTTTCTTCAAAAATATTAGTTAAAGAATTTAATATACTGCTAAACAAGAGAAAAAAAACTCAAACTTAATAAATGAATACACTTATTATGATATTAGAGCATTTTAAGTGAAAATAGAGGATTTTAATCAAAATTTTTTTAATTTTATTTATAATATACTTTGTATAAAATTGCAGACTATGTCTCATAAGGTCAGCGCATCCTGAACAGGTGTAATAATCAATAAGTAACCGAAACGATATAGAATACGATAATGAAGTTGATACGAAAATGGTACGTTTGGAACAGATATAATAATCGATAAGTAGCAGAAACGACGCCAAATACGATACTGAAGTTAATACATAAGTGGTACACTTGGAACATATATAATAACCGATAAGTAGCAAAACCGATACCGAAGTTGATACAAAAGTGGTACACTTGGAACAGATATAATAATCGATAAGTAGCAGAAACGATGTCGAATACGATACTGAAGTTGATACACAAGTGGTACGCTTGGATTGCATTAATGTTATTTTAATTAAAGGAACAAATTCAGCGTACTATGATAACCATACTAGGTATATGCATAAGCTTCTTCCGGTTGAACTAAGAAACAGATTTAACTAGTAAAAAGTGCGCAGACTATTAACTTGACACATACGTCATTTAGTTTTTCTAATTTTTTTTTGTTTTCAAATCCCCTTTTTTGCTGACAAAAAACTATAAATATATACAAGCTGAGTCTGGCAAAAAATCGATCATACTAAATTTGATACTCAGAAAAGAACATTTGCAGCAAACTTTCCTTTTCTTATTAAATTAAAAGAAAAAGGCCGTTGAAAGTCAACATTAGTTCGTAAGAACATATGATGAATATGGTCCATTGATTACAACATTTGAGAGATGCTCTCAGTAACTTAAAGGTGGTAATTTCTACGTGACAGTCGGTAAGCGCTCTAGCAGAATACAAAACGCATACTCAACAGCAAAAGCAATAAATGTATCACCTTAAACAATCAGCAGATATTTACAAGCTATGGTGAAGATCTATAAGCTAGGTGAATGGGTCCTACACGAACACAAATGGAAAACCACAATCATTACGAAAAAAAGTTATTTTTGTAACGAATTCTAATGGATGACGAAAAATGGATTTATTTTGAAAACTTGAAGTGGAAAAAATCATAGCTTTCACCTGACCAAGTCGATCCTTCGACACCAACCGGCAAGAAGCGTTTTAGCAAAGAAGACCACGCTTCGCCTTCAGTGGGAACAAATTACTATTGTATATAATAAAATCGTGAAACCCGCAAAAAAGGGTTTTTTAAAAGACTGTTCAACTAGAAATAAAGGTTTTCAAATGATTTTATTGTCCGCTTATAAAAATATTGTCCACTTATAAAAACTACGAAGTTTTGCGTTAGAAACTCAATACATGTAAACCTTTATAACAGAATTTAGTCATGTAGTCTTCCACACAATACATGAAGTAATATATAAAATACAGAGAGAGGAAAAAAGGGAACATATGGAAAATAATACTCATATGTTGCATGAGCCCTTATAAAAAAGAAGAATTCAATAGAGAAATTAAGAAATTATCGAGGTCTTTAGTGAATAGTTCCCTCACTCAGTAAAATATGCTCTAACCACATATAAGTTAAATTGACCTAATCAATTATGTTAGGGAAATTTTGGCCCATATAAAGAATAAATAAAAAGAAAAAGAATAAATAAAAACCAACATGTGGTATGGTTGAACCAACATAATGCGTCGAGTGAGAATATTTTGAACTGAGATTAACTGAGTCGACCAAATTATTTTTTTGAGTGATTAGGCAACATTGGAAATAAAATGGTCAATACAAACAACAAAAATTAAATTCTCACAGAAACCCTGTTTTTAACACTCAAAAACCTTTAAAACATATCAAGTAATTTTGTCAAATCAAAAGTTTATATAATAACTGAAGAATTTTATTTCATGAAATCGTTTCGGAATATATGAGATTTTGGCTTTAAAGACTATTTGCGAAGAACTAAATATGGAATTTGAGAAATGCATGTTTAGTACCCAAAAATTTTCAGTATTCATGTTATTATGGCAACTAACGCAGAAATACAATAAATTCAACAATCTGTGCATTGATCAGCTGCAAAAACTGAATGATGTAGAAAGTAAGATGGACAGCCTTCTGCAAACCGATATATTTATATGTGAAGATTATCCGTTAAGTCTCGTAGAGGTTGAACTCCTTTCAAACGAAGTGAAGGATATCAAATATCAATACGGTGAAAGCAAGAAAAGCGTTGAGTCAAAAATGAAGAGTGTTATTGAAGAATCTAAGAAATTAGTAATTGAATTAGTAGAAAAGAAAAAGCAACTGATGTTCAGATATAATAAAATACTCATGCATTTTAAACGCAATACAATCCCTAGCGGTAATGTCAATTCGGATCAACATTGTGTGGGACCAATAGTTGCATTTCAAAAAAAATTTCACAACGTAGTGAGAAGTATCCATGGTAATGAAAAATGGTTAAATCAATTTTTTATGATTTTGAGCATAAATGGATTGGATCTTATTACTGCTACGGGATACTTACCACCTTGGCTCAATTCGGGTATGTTAATATAATTGATTTTTTTTCCATGTTCTGAAATTTATATATACTAATCACAATCTTTAGTTCACGGAACAGTGGATATAGAAGCTTTTATAAATGCAGACTTAGAGGCAACATACATTTTCGGTGAGCTGTTAGTTCTTAATGGTGGCAAAAACTATAAGAGCAACTTTGGTGATGATGCTGAAGATTCAGCAAATGTCTAGTAATATAGCTATTATCATGACTTAATTATATTGGATATTAAATTTATAGCATATAACTTTATTATTACCTGTCATCAATTTGATTAGTAAGGATTGTATATTCTATAAAAACCATAATACCAAGTAGATATCAATAGTATACACTTTAGAAAGAAATTAGTATCACAAAAAAATCACACATCAAGCAACGAAAGTAGTATAGATATGGCGGTTCCAGGCCAATGGGAATTGTGCAAGGCACCACTGTGTAAGGAAAAAATAATTTTCTGTTCTTCTGGCTGCTGCCTGAAGCTGAAGCTGACGTTCGGCTCGTGGCTCGTGGTGGGGGCTGGGCGCTGGGCGCTGGGGGCTGGGGTGAGGTGTGAGGTGGCTGGCTGGTTGAGTGGCTGGTTGTTAGTTGTGAGTGGAGGGGATGTTAATGTTAGTTAATGTTTTTTTTGTTTTGGTTGACTTATATATATATATAGAGTAAAGAAAAGATGATTTTGTAGTTTTTGAATAATATAAAAAAAGTTAAAAATGTTTATTTATATATATATATATTTTGTATAAAAAATAGAAAAAATTACAATTATCATAAAATATTTAATATTGAGTTTATCCATTGTGGTATTGGATTTATGATGTGTCCATGACCCAATAGATAAATGTACACCTGCGAGCAGAGGTGTACGATGGTATGGAACAGGAATGGGAAGCATACGCTTCCTGTGTTTGCCATGTTGAGTAGTTGCTGTATCAGCATAATCTCTTGAAACAGATTCACATCAAGGTGTATCGTACACCTCTGCTCGCAGGTGTACATTTATCTATTGGGTCATGGACACATTATAAATCCAATACCACAATGGATATACTCAATATTAAATATTTTATGATAATTGTAATTTTTTCTATTTTTTATACAAAATATATATATATATAAATAAACATTTTTAACTTTTTTTATATTATTCAAAAACTACAAAATCATCTTTTCTTTACTCTATATATACATAAGTCAACCAAAACAAAAAAAACATTAACTAACATTAACATCCCCTCCACTCACAACTAACAACCAGCCACTCAACCAGCCAGCCACCTCACACCTCACACCTCACCCCAGCCCCCAGCGCCCAGCGCCCAGCCCCCACCACGAGCCACGAGCCGAACGTCAGCTTCAGCTTCAGGCAGCAGCCAGAAGAACAGAAAATTATTTTTTCCTTACACAGTGGTGCCTTGCACAATTCCCATTGGCCTGGAACCGCCATATCTATACTACTAACGAAGACAATTTGTGTAAAAATTTTGAATCAACTTTAACCACTTTAAAAAATCAAAAACCTGAACCGGAAAAATAGAATGCTTCTTATAGGCATCACCATCTTTACTATATAAATGTGCCACTAAGATAACTAAATCTTCCCTTGAAACACTGCAAATATTTAAAAACATCACTCTAAGATAGATACTCATATTTTCCCGGTATATCAGAAAACTTGATACTCATAGAGATCTTTTTATTGAAAATATCAAAAGTATTCAGTAATATATGTTATATAGATATGTAGATTCATGTCACCACAAAAATTCTTTAGTTTCATTTAAATGAATTTAAAGGACGAAATGAACCTTTGCCCATATACGTTCTCTCATTATTTGCATAAAAAATGGAGTTTTACAATATATTGAATGTAGACTACCCGGTTATCCTAATATCGATCATATAAGTCGAAAACAGAGAAATGAGTTAAGGCGCTAGTTGGAGCTACCAACTCTATTAAATCATAATTCACCACCACAAAAGGCATATACAAACCAAAAATGACTGAGAAACAACGTTCAATATTTTATTTCGATTGCGTCTACATTATTATTATTATTATGTTGGAGATTTGCACTGCAACCTATTGTGGTCTCTGCATAAACTTAAAGAATTTCTCCGAATCTAATTTTCTTTATAAATTGTAGTACGCAACCTGTATTATAGAGTTTTATTTGCTCACCCGATATGAGATGTACTTCTTTCGTTTATGCATCAGCACCAATAAAACTTCCAATATATGTTTTGAGAGATCTCATTCTACGCCACACAATATCTGCAAGTATACAGTTTTAAAAAGATAGTTCTTAGAATTTCTGTAATTATTCTTTAATTATCTTTATTGAGCTGTATACAAATCCTTACATTGAATCCATATCTAATTATTTTCGCCAACGTTATTCATTTTTTCAAGACACTCTATTACTAGTCGTAATGTCACCTGCTCAGAACGGAGAGCCTTTATTGCGGTCTGGCTATCAGTTAAGATGACTGTTCTATCGTATTGTTAGAAACATGTAAGCTAAAGTATATACATCTGTCTAACACATTCACATCCACACATACCACATTAGAAACTTGCTTGACGTTTCGGTATAGGGTATGAGGATTTGTGTGGTCAAGGTTACCAATAAAAAATAGTAAAGTATAGATGTAATATCATCCTTATATGGATCTCTGAATATAGGAACATCAAAGAAAACCAGAAAGCTGACAGTTAATCCACTTTGTTACTCTCCTGAATGCGTTCATAGCGACAACGGTTTATGTTACCCTAAAGACCATTAAGAGAAGTAGTTTCCTCTACTTTCTTCAGTTTGCTAATACCAAATGAAAGGCACTTATGTCATATACAACGTCCAATTTGACATAGCCCATTAATAAGAAAAATAAATTTTGAGAACTCATTAGAAGTGGTCGTAGGAATCCACGCGGAGAAACTGTACATTTTTAATAATCCTCACTGCAGATTTTGTGAAAGCTTGCAGGAAAAGAAAGCATTTAACACGTTCTCTATGAATGCCCAGCTTTGGCGTTCAGAAGAAATAGGTTTTTAGGAAGCTATTCTTTTGACAGACCTATTAAATTATCTAAATTTGATGGAAGGAATTTAGTCTATATTTTCTTATATTAGAGGTTCTTGCGAAGAATGTGTGGGCAAAACGATGAAATAAACGAAAAATCGCTAACTAAAGTATATGAAAAGTTATCTGATGACTTGTCACTGCAACTAACCAACCATAGATGTGACAAAAAGAAAAGTACGTTCTGCGTAAATATCGTTTGTCGGTTGACCTAACGCCACAGTCCCTGGTAAAGGCGGTCATAGATTTGAATTGGAGAGTCGTAGTGTGAATTGGAGAGATTTAATTGTTAGTTCAATATATTTTTATTTGGTTTTATTTGAAATTGCTGTGTTCAACATTAATAACATTTAATAATTATAATTTAATAAAATTACTTTTATTTTCGATTTAATATTTCCATTAACCAATTTTGTCATTTTTAATTAAGATTTACACTTCACCACTGCTGCTCTTCATTTTAGTTTCAAGTTCTGCGTCATAAAACTTTAAATAAAGAAACTTTCCAGTTTCTACTTACGAAATTCCACGCCCATTGTAGACATTACGTACGCCCCGAGAGTTTTACGCGGTAACAAATTTAACAACAACAAACACTTTTTTTACTAAAATTTTGTTGTTGTTGTTGCTTTTCTTAGTCTTTCAGTTTTCTTTGGTGATTCTTTGCTTGGGAAGTAAAGTTTTTGGAGTTTCCTAGCTAAGTTCTTGTGTTTTCCATTTGTGTGAAAACTTTTTAAGTAACTTAAGCTGGGCAAATGAAACTCAGTAGCGAGTGTGCACTGCACAGCCATCGACTTGCATAAGGGATACATGAGCTTAACAGGCTTAAGAACTTTGTTACAGTTTTTTCCAGCTAATTATTTTTGCAGTGTACATATTTGTATTAGGTGAACTGGTTGTGATGTTGGCTTGCACATGTGTACCGTACGTATGTAAGGTAGTTTCTATTAATTTTTATAAATTTAAGCATTTTTACCTAAGGTTACTTGCTCTCCTCCTCACTGCTGCGGTGGAAAACTGATTCCTCCATAAGAAATAAAAGTAGAATTGCAAGTAATGCCAGTTTTGACCTTCAATACAATGATATACGTTCTAAGTACTTTTCATTCAATCACTCCAATACCTATTGTAATCATCTAACTGCAAGTATGAAGTGCACTTCATTAAGAGTTCTCCAAAAAAATGGCAGTTTTCAGGAAAGTTTCCAAAGAGCACTTAAAAATTACCGCAACTACTTTTCTCCTTTTAATTGCTTGCAAGAAGTGTCAAAATTGGAAATTAAATATTTTTTTCGTGTCAATAGTGAAATAAAATATTTTTGTATTAAAATAAATGTAATTAACAGGATTCTATTCAAGACAAAATCCTCAAAATTGCTGAACTTGCAGTTGGATTAACTTGGAGATATAAAACTGTCCGGGTGTTAGATGACGTGGTTGCTTACACTTAATGATAACCACAATCGTATGACTACTTAAAAAGGAGTGTTTATCACCACAATCTAAACAAGTTTTTGCACCTTTTCGTAACTGTGGACATATGGATAGTTCCTAACACATTAATGACCAATAAACAGCCAAAGCAGTGGATTTCTCAGGGTGAGCGTGAGCCACAGTTGGTCAGTGAGCCGACTTTTTGGGATAATCTGATATCATTTACATCCACTTGCTTGAAAAAAAAAAACAATCACCAGTATATTTTATATAGAGATGTTGGGAAAATAAAAAATTTTGCAAGAAAAAAAAAACAATCTTCCATAGAAACAATGCACGGATGCTCACCTGTGCATTCGCTACATTAACAATTCATTAATTAAATTTCGAAAGCTTTTCCATATAGCATATTCTCTGGATTTAGCCCTTTTCGAACACTTTTTGCTTCCCAACCTGTAGAAATGACTCTACGGTAGAATATTTGGATCAATTGAAGAGTTTATCTCTAAAACAAACATCGGTTCTCAGAACTTTGAAGAAATCATTTATTTGGAAAAGGCACAAAAATAGAAAAGAAAACAAAATAAGTGTATTAAACTATCTTCATCCAGCAATCTAACAAAATACTGGACATATCTAGTATTGAAAATAATACTAATACTATCCGGCAGACTTATGGGTGTGTAATGTTATTAACTGCCTTTAACGATAAGTTTCAATACATAAATGGAAGGATATTGGCAAAAATGTGTACTAAGCAGATGTTGAATTGATTGCGATCAAACATACTTTCAAGACTGCCAACGATTTTGTGTACATTGGTATCGCCAATATTTTAAACAACTAACAAACGAAGAATTATCATTATCAATAATTGCTAATATGTGCTTAAGCGATAATTGAGATGTAGGTCTTAATCTATCGATTAACAAGCTCAAGTATGTTTAAAACAAAAACAAAGGAAAGTCACATCTTCACTGGAGCGATTAAGTTGATTGGCAATTAACAACACTTGAAATACATTCGAAAAGAAGAGGTGTCTGGAGACGAGTGTTACGTCAGGCTAAACCGCAAAACTGTATTTTTATTGCCGATTAGGTAGGCAGGTATATAATACTGGCTAGCCGAGACCAGTATTATAGCATTATGCATAGTCCTATTGAGTAAGTAAGCATTCTTTCCAATTAACACCATTTAATAGATTAACTACACCAGAATCAAAAAACATGATTTTTAAAAACATTAGAACTTCTTAAGTACCAGAAATCTTCCCACAAAACAGTGTCAATCTTCTGTTTTTGAAGATCGTATAGCAAGCAGATGCCAGACTTTCTACTTTGTGGCAAATTTCCATTAAGCCTTAGAAGATCGCCTGAAGCTTTGTTAAATAATGAGATGATATTTTTTTGCTGCGAATTTTCAGCTTCCCATATAAGCGGTATTCATTCAATCTGTCTGTTTCTTATTGAAGTAATAAATTTTTTTCTTAGTTTACTAAAAAAGAAACTCTTCCTGTCGTAGGTTTTTGTGGATATATCTTGTTGCTGTATGTCTTGCTTGCTGGGAGATACAGCTTTCAATATAAGCAATATTTACGATTCCTGGCTAGTTGTATATAAAGTTAGTTTTTTTTCTCTCATAGTAGAAAATAAGTAGAAAATAATATTCTTAATTTCCTGATTAGCAACTATATTTACTATAACGTGGGATTCTTATTATATCGTTTGCTCAAAATATATTGATATTTTTATCCATTATTTTTATGATATAATTTATAATTATAAATAATTTATAAATTATAAATTATAAATAATATAATTTACAATTATGTAAATTTTCTTTTAGTGTACTGGTAAAATCACATTATTTTATTTTTACGGTGTACCAAGTATATGAATTTAAATTTATAAATTAATAAAACTAATTTAAACGTATTATTGTGTTATAATACATACATACATACATACATTGATATTGGTCCACGGTCGGATCTGGTCTGGACAGCTCTGATTAAAGGTATATTTAGAGTGCTTAAATATGCAGTTTACCGATTAAATAGAAAGAGTAAGCATATTTTCAGGCCATGTCGACAACGAAGTAAGAGTACTGGTCAGAGAGGAGTCCACTTTGTGTTTATGGACATTTCAATTTCGACACTTATCTAGTATAGTTCCTATAGTATGAATGTCTGGTATGTGGTAGAATCTACTAGTGATAGTTATATGAATCTACAATAAAATTTTTTTTATAATATTCAGAATCCTTATTTATGGACTTCACTCGTTAACTTTATGAGAGTTTTTTGTTACGAACTGAAACTGTTATGTTAAATATTCAAATATACGACGCCATACAATATGTTTTCTGAGTGTCTACAATAAATAGAAAAACAAAGAATAGAAAAAATTTTAGAAGTGAATTGTTAGGTTGAATTTCAAAAAATATTGCCGAAGAAAATATTTACAATTTTTTGTATAATATTTAAATTATGTCGCCGCCTCTGGCAAAGCCTGACTGCTGTCTCCCATCTCCATTTATGTCAGTGCAAATCGATTTCATTTTATCGACTCGTTAACCCCTAACATAAACATTGGATACACTCAACTATGAAGTTCTGTTCCATTACTGTTGACGAGGGCTTCACTGGGAGTAACGTGCTGAAAATCGTAATCGCATTGAAAATGCATAAATTTTAAACTTGCACAAAATGAAATTGCCAAAATATTTAAATTGACAATATTTTTCAAACAAAAGAATGTTTAACTTTCTATTTGTGAAAACAAAAAACAAAAATTGAGCAGCCAACAAAGAAAAAAAAAATAAAAACAAAATAAACTTATAAACTCTTTTCTTTTTCTTTCCCTTACTTTTAAAGAAGGGACCGCATTGTCTCCAAATGGGGTGAGTAATACTTTAAGCATATAGTCGTCGCTCCATGTAAGCTGTGACGAACATAAAAAGGGTGTGAACGCGAAAATATGTGTAGTGCAACTTAAGCAAATATGAAACTTGGATTGACAACAAACAGAGGGAGGAGAGAACTTAATCTAATAACTTAAGAATGAGTTCTTGTATCTCACTGAATTACGAAAGAAATAAATTTATGTATGAAAAAACTTCTGCTTGTTGACTTAGAAGTCAATTTATAAAACGTTTTACATACTTTCTTTTACTATGGCACATTTATGCAAAATAGTTAACTGATTTAATAATAAAAATTGATCACAATTAAATTTAATTTAAGTGAGTATTTTAGAAATATATTAGAAAGTCTTTAAGACTATTTCGGAAGCGCTTTAGGAGCATTTTATGGACTCTTTTAGGAGTCTTTAACGAGTATTTCAGAAACAAGAAAAACTATTAATAAAACATTAACATTATATATAAATCATTTTAAACAAAGATTGCTAATATAAAAATCACTAACAATACTAAGAGTAATCACAATGTAGAGCAATTTTAAAAATGACTTTATACTCAAAATATGGTTTGTTGTTGTTTTTTGAGCTGTTACTAGGTATATTACGCTCTTACCGAGCTCATTAGTCGAGAACACGAATTCACTCGCTTTTGCTCAGGATACACTAAGACCACACATTATCACCATTTCAACAGTAACCCGGTAAGTTTTTGTGAATTTTGGTAAAAAGACATATCCTCTTATTCTAAGCAACCGCGTCTTAGAAAATATTAGAATAACATTTAGTTTTCCTAAATCTGTAAATAGAAACTAATCTAATAATAATAATAATTAAGTATTATTAAATATATAAGTATTATATATAAACAAATTAATCATAATAATTAAGTTAAGTGAGATAAATGTAAAGTAGCGACCTTGTATATCACTAGTGCCAGTTATAATATCACGGAAAGTAGTTCATGGTATTCTAAATAATAGAAGAAATAAATATAATAAAATAGTGTGTCATATCAAATATTGTATCTATATAATATACCATATTAGATCTCTATACCACACGTGGTTTAATACGCATCTACTACTCACCATAACACCCTCTCTACATAGTCGAAAATTTTTGTTTAAATTTAATACACAGAGGGTTTTCATATTTATCCAAACTTAAATGAGTCTATAATTTAAACCGTTCAGTTTCAACCGTTCAGATGGTTTTAAAATAAAACTTGCTGTTTATGTTATCAACACACGGAGTTTATTTTCTGCGATTTTTAGTTTATTTTCTTATATATTACCAATTATAAACTTCAGTAGGTCAACCTCGGAGTTTGAAAATATTGATTTAAACCCTAAAAAAGTTTATAGGGTTGAGAATTTAAAATAAATTTTCCACCATGTAGGCATTACAACATTTCTTTTCGTTTGAAAAGAAAAAAACATTAATAAATTGATTCTCAGGAAGTAACATTTAAAAAAAAAAAAGACCATGATAATGTATTTAGTTTAAAGTCCTTTAAATAACAGTACGGTCTTTAAATAATCCTGACAAGCAGAGAAGATATATATTTTTTGCTAAAATGATCACAATCTTTAAACCTTAACCCTCTTGTAGTAGTAGTAGTAGTAGTAGTATTCTTCTTTATTATATATAGGTTATATTTACTTTAATACATTTTCAATAATTTATAATATACAAAACATAACTATTATAAATAAATATACTAAAATTAAGTAAAACCTAACTTAATTGACATAAATAATTTCTAAGTTTTCCTATTCGATTATGGCTTTCGCCGTCAATCGGATTAACGCTCTTGTTCTCGAGTTTTTTTCTTCCATAAAAATATTATTGGAGATAATTTAAAAATAAATGTTATAAGCAATATTTGTTGAAAACAAAAACTTATAAATATTGAATACTTTGGATTTCGCAATATATTAAACCGCTTATGGTGTAATTGTAATTGTTTATTGGTACTATCAGAGCTATTTAATTGTAGGCTGCCTTACCGCATTCCTGAGAAAATAGAGTGAAAATACAAACGTTGCAAATAAAATTCATATTCAGCACTCCATCTCTCTGGTAAAATGTACTTTAAGGTTAATGTTTACTGCATTGCCCCAATGCAACGGTTTGTTTATTGTGCAGATTTGCTTATTGTAAATTCCAATTCACAGTTGAATTGCAAAAGCTAACAAATTGCACCTTAATTCGGACAACATTTAACAAAACGCATTATGCATGCCAAATGCCGAATAGTCTATATCAGGAATAGGAATAATTCCTGCTGTGTTCCCAAACGAAATACCGGAAACATAAAAAATGCAGCTGTTTGAAATTCATTTGCTTAAGTAAAGTTTATTTGCTGCCATTGCATTTGCATAATCGATTTAAAATCGAAATTGAATTTTACATATCAAATGCTTGAACTTTCATTCATTCATTTACTTAGTTCAGTTTGATTGACAAGGGATTTGATATGTTAATACTCAAGTCCTGCATACACTTATTACTTCATTTGGTATTGGATTCTTCATTTTAATTGCTAAATTTTTCTTTTGTATACTTTCGTTATAACAATATTAAAAGTATATATTCAATACCAGTATGAAAATGTGCATTCCTACAAGGTAGATACTTTTGTCTAACATTCGGATCCCACGGCATTTTTTCGCATCAAAAAGCAAATATATATAAAAAAATTAAACTAAACAAGTTTTTTAAAAAGAAAAAATTACCAGTTATCGTCAGTTTTATTCCAAACAACACTCCTTTATAAAAACTCAAAGCTATACTCTTCTTCACCTTACTTACAGTCAATAAATTATGCTAAAAAACGAATCAAATAATATTATAATTGTTTCGACATCAATAATAACTCCTTATATATTGCATACTATTGATAAAACAAAAAATATCGATAGCCTTCACAACTGAAAGCCATCCATTACGGCCATGAAACTTCGTGTTTAGTGGTCTGCAGAAACCATGGAACAACTTCACTGAATCTACATTGAGTACCTCTTAGAAATATTATATCTACAGTTACATCATTACCTGGAGATCTGCTTCAATACATACCATATATCCCAATAAAATATCAATAGATAGTTAGATAAACAAATTGATATATAATTTAAGATCTTCAATATATTTAATATATGCTTAAACCTTTTGGCTTAAGTATTACTTATATTTAATCACACCACTTATTGTTACTTTCAATGTAAAACTTAGTATAAGACTTTCCTTTCGCACGAAAAAAATTAATTTAAAACTCTATATTATTCGTATCACGTACTCATTAAATGTGGTAGGAAAAAGCAATAAAGTGCTTAGTAAACAGCACTTTTTATTTTCATAATTTTTGCTATATAAAGGAAAGCAATGCATTGATAGGTTGGATATTTTTAATATAATGTATAACTTCGAATGTGTTTAAAATATGGCAAACTTTAAAAGCACAATATATGATTTTTAGTAGATATTGAAAGCCTGAAATATTTTAATTTTTTATTCTTTTAATTTAATTTTTTTTATATATTTTATTTTTTTTAATTTTTTTTTTTAATTTTTTTTTTTTTTATATATATATTTTATTTTTTTATTTTTATTTTTTATATATACATTTTTTTTTTTTTTACATATTTTATTTTTGTTTTTAAATAATTTATTTTTTTACATATTTTATTTATTTTTTTTAATTTTAATTTTTTTTTATATATTTTATTTTTTTTTTAATTTTATTTTTTTTTTATATATTCTTTTTTTTTTAATTTTAATTTTTTTTATATATTTTATTCAGTTTTTAATTTTTCAAATCATTATCGGCTAATTGGTTTTACGAATCGGTCAATCGATCAAACGGTCATACCAACCGTTTGTTCAGAAGCTGATACTAAAATGCAGTGGTATTTTATTTTCCACGTACGGCTCTAATTTATTTGTTACAGAGAACATATATAATATATTTTATTTTTATTTTACTTCAAGACTGATACAGTTGACTTATAGTTCATACTTTATCATTTAGGCAATTGTTCATTTATATTAATTAGTGATCGTTCACATTATAACGAACTCATTTATGCAGCTGATATAACTTTCATAAACTTAGCTTAGTATATCTCGCTTGGGATGTTTTATATGCTATTTAATCGATATTTTGTTAAGTCAAAAAGTTTTTTGCATTCAATTGCTATACCTTCAGGAAAGATGTCATTAAGCGTTGGAGAATATTATAGATCTACATAGATTTTGTAATTCAAAATTTAATTCTACGTACAAATTATTAAATTCACTCTTGATAATACGACTTGCGTAATATAGTCCTAGTAAAAACTTTTTACGGTTCGAATTTTAAACATTTTCCACATTACATACATACCATATTGAGACACAATTCGAAATGGAATATTTCGTTATATAGTTAAATCTAATAATATGTTTCTAATAGCATCTATGAATATTGATTCATGGAAATGAAATTGAAGTCTAACGTTTTTCGTTATACTTACATATTATTTTGAGATATAATATATAATAATATATATAATGTCAGGGTTCTTTATAGTTAAATCTAATAACATATTTCTAATAACATCTATGTATATGGATTCCTTATATACTGAAAAAGCGTTTATTATGTTAGTTGACGGACGTTTGTGCTCCATCACAGTTATAAGCTGTAATTGCAGTTCCAGAGAGGCATCATAGTCATCTGCTGGGTAGTAAGAAAACAAAGCGAAAAATTTGTCTGAATCATAACTTTATTTTAAAAGGTTAACGTTTGCGAATAAATAATGTGAAAAAAGTAATATTAAATCTCAATTCTAATTTAAATAAATTAAAAATGAATTTATAAGAATTAAATAAATGTGAAATAAAAAATGTTGAGATACTGGATTTGCAAACATATGTTAGTTGGGCTTTGATAAAAGTTATATGCTATATATAACGTTACCGACATCACCTTCTCAAGTTAAACTAACCACTCCTACGAATATGTTTTATTTTAAAAAGCAAATTCTTACTTCAAACAAATAAAACTGTATAAGCGTTTAAGTATGTATCTGAATATATTTTCAGATATCTTACAGATAGTTCATTGTTGCTTTATGTGTTAGATATTTTTGATTTTGCAAAATACCAATTTTGTAACTACAATATTTTAACTTTTAATATATATTGTACAATAAATGAAATATTTTTGTGTGCATAAATTATTTTGTTGTTTGGGATAGCAAAAATCTTTGCCAAGTACCATCAAGAAGTGATTTTGATCCCGCATGAGGCAAATAAAAATGTTCGCTACTTCCAACAAACGTTTTCTGAGATTTGGCACTTGTGAATGTGTTTTACGACTGGTACGTGTATACTCTTTACTGGAGCAGACCAGGATTTGGAAAATTCACAAAAGTTTAGTTTTTTACTACATTTATGACTACAACACATAGAGCAAAACACAGTAAATATCATTTTTTTTATGAACTTTGTAGTTTAGTATTAAGGACAACGGTTGATAGCCGTTGATAGAAACGAAATGTTAAAATGTTTTTACAGATAAACAATAAAAAAAACAAATCAACTATGTTTTTTTAACAGTACACATCTAGATTATAATTTTTTGAATCATAACAAATTTAAGACTTAGCTATGTTATAGATATATATGTACTTTTATATATATATATTTGGCAAACCAAACTTTTCTAACAGATATCGCTCCTGGTCAGTTGTTTATGTCGGATTGAAAGTGGCCCTGAGGTCTTTTACGTAATTGCATTTATATAAAAAAAATCTTCGTTTTATTAAGTAGTTATCAAGACCTCAAGACCTTTCTGGCTATGTCGCTGGTTATATTAAAATTAACAAAATTTACTTTTTACCTCCAAGACGATGGATTAACGAAATTCATTCCTTGAGCTTAAAACGACAGACTCTTTTGATCTATAAACTGGCTTTAAAATGCTTTTACTATGCGTTTATATAACAGTTAATTTATATATTTGAAATGTTACACTATATACTTTATATAAACCTTTAATAAAAAATATGTAACTTAAATAATATGTCACAAAAAAAAAGAACTAAAAATGAAGTAACTTACCACTTACCGGACTGGTCTATGCAAATGCGTTGAAAACATCGGTAAGAAACACCGGTTGCATCATTACCGACTGTAAGAATAGTAACACTTTTTTTATTTGCGATATGCACTTTTGATGCCCGACAATTAATTATTAATAATTAATTTATAATCTATTATAACAATACACAGTCTGTCTCTAATCATCATTCACATAACAAGTTAGTTCTGGCTAAGTATATTTTATAGGATATGGGACAGATTTAAAATTTACCTATAAAAATTATGGGCTTTATCTTTGTTTAATTTAAGCTTAGCAAGTATTTCATTTAAAGATAATTTGAGAAAGCCTTTGAGTTCAAGCCTTTGTATGCGCCCGTTTATAGCTATATGTAACAAATACATCATGATTGTTATACTGGATTCACAATATAAGACTTTCTTAAAAAAATTATGTAAGTTCTATAAAATAATGTATACCATCGTACTACCCCCAAAAATACGACAGATCGATAAATCGACTAAGAAAAGAACGGTATTATAGCAAAAGAATACAGATTTCCCTTCAGTCACCATTTAATTATTATTAATCATTGTAATAATTATTAAATTTTGTAATAATTATAAATGTTTAAGAAAATTAGATATTAAGATAAAACAAAAAGAATAAGATATATGTATAAAAATAAAATATTGTTAAAACTAAACTAGTTTTAACTAAACTAGAGTGTGTAGGTAGGTTGAACTGGTGGCCTTGTTTCCAAAAGAGGGAATTAGAGCTCAAATAACGACCCATTGTGTGATGGTCCATTAGAGTGTGTGCTACACTAACTTTAAAATCATGAATGTTCACAATAACAAATATTATAGTAATATATATTCAGATTAAAATATTTTTAATAACTTTTATAAATAAAATAAAATATTGCCTTTCTGTTCAGAATAAATTTTTTTATTTCAATAGTTTTGCCAGAAATACATGTGGTTTTAACAATTTGATTTTTTTAATAAAAATTTGTCTCATTTTGGGATATCTTGAATAATTTTAAAATGACATTTTCATAAAAAATAAAAATTAAATAAATTTGTTCCTTTGGCACGCATGTGCACCATTACATAAAATTTTGTAAAAATAACGAATAATAAACTTTTTGTAGAAAAAAATCTTAAATTTAATTTTTTGAATGCAGTCGATGTTTCGTAAATTCACTCTTTTTTCTTGATTTTGCTCGATTTTACAGATTAGTTGGGATATTTTTGAGGTTAGGAGGATTTCATTTGAGATTAGTTGGGATTAGTTGAAGTTTTAGTTTTTGTATTATTTTATTTTAGATGTTGGATTGTAACACGTTTTTAATTATTATATATAAAGCTATAGTCAGTTCGTCATATACAGTCGAGATTTGTTCTAGTGATTGGTTCCTTGGTTAAATATTCTCTCTTTCTCTTTGCGATTGTCATTAGTTGTTAGGATTTTGTTATTTATGCTGGTATTAAATTAAAGATGTTAAACTTTTTTTAAGTGTGAAGAAACCAGCCTAAATAGCAGTTGTAAGTCTGTAAATAAAAAATTATTATTTGAAAAAAAATCAATATATTATAATGGTTATAAATATATAATAATTCTATAGCAAATACCGTAGTTTTTTTTATGGTTTATCAAGATCATTTCACCATTTCAATGATCATCAAGATCATTATCGTATTCACCTGATTTGGATTGCGAGCTGTTCTTTAGGTTCAAGAGTCTCTGTCCATATGATTAAGCAAATAACAACCGGATTAGTGTGCGCTTTAAAAACTATTTCCTAAATCAATTTTCAATTTCGTTTTCAGAATTAGTGAAAATATTGGCGAGATGAGTACTTTGAAGCGATGAAATTGATTTAGGAGAATAAATAATAAGGTTTTATTAAATAGTTAATTTAAAGAACTTATTTGTAACAATATACCATATATCCAGAAGGTTATTCTTTGATTCAAAAAATGAATCTGCATCTTTGACATCTAAAATACAGTATGCCAAAGGAAACTCTATCCATTTATTTCAAAAATCTTTACTATCCCCAATAGCAAACGATATACCATATATAATATTATTTATTTAGCTTAAATACTTGAAATTATTAGTTTACTTTATGACAAGTAGACAGACTGACAAGTTGAAAAAAATAAATTAATAAGTTTTCTTCGAAATTGCACGCTTAATTAAGATTATTTTTCGTTGTTTGACGCAAAGTGCAGGCAAATTTAAACCGCAACAAATTTATTTACACTTCGAGTGTTTCGGAGCGCCGCGTCGCTCCAAATCGATTAAATTGTCAGTAAACGGAAATGACGTTATCAACACCGAAGTCAAACTGTACATTCGATAATTTGGTTGGACAGGCAATTGGTTCAGGACTCCTCCTGACTGTGCATGTTCTGGTTAACATTGTAGTGTCGGTAAGCAAAATAGTAAATGCTATTGGCAGTGCAATAAACTGGCAACTGGAAAAAAAGTTATTGGGTTGACGTTTTAATTTGTATCTCTATTCATAAGGTTCAAAATTACAATATGAAAAAACCGAAGAGTCATGTAAAATATTCCACTTTTTGGTATCACTAACAAAAATACTCGTATACAAAAAATTGATATATAAAAAATGGAAATTATACAAAACTACTATTTACAGTTGAAGGATTAAAAAGACAATGATTCAATTTAAAAAGGCTCAGCATATATATAATCGTACTTGGACTTTATAATGTGCCGATCACAGTATACAATCATCAAACAAATAATATCACAGCAAATTATTAATGAGGGTTTCAAAGGAGGCCCTCGGTTAAGATGCATTGAAGCAAATGTACAAAATTGCTAACGAATATTTTGTGATCGAGTGGTTTGGAAAAAAATATTAAAGAAAGCTTTAGTCAAAACAGTGGTATAATGCTAAGAATTTATATAAGCTTTTACACCTTAATGGTGGCTCCGAAAAATATGACTAACGGATATTTTATGATCGAGTTAACTCGGAATAAATATTAAAGAAACCTTTGGTGAACTTGGTCCTATAATGGTAACAATTTATATAAGCTTTCAAAGCTTAATGTGGGTCTTCAAAAAGATGCCTAATGAATATTGTATGATCAAATTATCTGGAAACACTTGAAAAATATGGGTGCGATAGAAAGTTATTCCTATTGATCCTGTCGTGAGGAGAAGAAAACATCAGAACATGTTATATGCAAGTGCCCAACGACGGCTAGACATAGACTTAATTACCTTAAAAATGGGATCTTGGTCCCAAATCAAATAAGTAAAATTAAGCCTACAGCGATTACTAATTTAGTAATAGTCTCTTATTCTTTTCGTTGGAGTCTTAGTTCAGGCACAAAGTAAATCTTTTAGGTCGGGTTGCATTCATAGCCTATTATTCAATAAATAAAATAAATAAATATCTTTGAACAAATATTAAAGAAAGTTCTATAATGCTAAGAATTCTTATAAACTTTTAAATCTAATTGGTTTTACATTTAAAGTAGAGTTGAAAATAAACAAAACACTTAAAAATAGGTATGTTTATTGAGGTCATATATTCCCGATAACATATGTCAGTAAAATAGATTCTTCATTAATGCACTGCCAAAGTTATATGATATTTGGACAAAGATTATTAATTTTAAAATAGCAATCATTTAGAACACCAGTACAAGCCATTTCAGTGACTACAATGTCCACAAAACTGTTTCCCTTCATCCAAAATTTGATTGAAGTAACTGAATAGTTGGCCTCAGTACAAAAATATATTTTTAGCAGGATTGTTTACAAAAGACAAACTCTATTGACAGTGACTGTGATTTCCTCAGAACACATATCTATTTTTTAAGGGTACTGTCAGCACATCAAATAATGTGTGTTACTTGGACATATATACGCTATGAGAATTCTATATGCTATGGAAGATTCTGTGTACTTAATAAATATCAGATTTGAACTCACTTTTTTAAGATCTGCCTTGTTTGTGTTGTTTTTTCAGTAAAAGTTTTTTAACATGCTTATAAGCCTCCTCCATTATGTCTAGATCGCAATTTATAAATTCATTATTGGAGTCACTTTCTTCACATTTTATGGACTCTTTTGAGGGCTTACGTCTAAGTTGTTTTTTCAATTCTGTTTGCGAAATGGTAATAGTTTTCCAAGACAATTTCAATGTTGTTAGTTTCGTGAGCAGCGATAAATTCTTAACGTCAACCTTATGTATATTATTTTCCTTTACATTCAGAAAAACCAAATTTTTCAACATAAATACGCAATTGGGAACAAAGCAAAGCTGATTGTAGGATAAATCAAGGTGTGTTATCTCAGACAGAACACTGAAAGATGGAGGCAAATCGGTTAGCTTGTTATGCGACAAATTAACTTTTGTGAGTTCCAGAAATTTCTGCATGAACAGTGGAGTTCTAGATATTCCGTTTGTCTTTGAAAAATGTTCTAATTCTAATGCACACTGGCAAATAAACTCAAATTCGATTGGTAAAAATTTTAGATTTTTACCGGAAAAGTTTGCACTGTAGAATGGTTGGTCAGCTCGAAAAGCGGGCATATATTGATGCATCATTTTATTTATATTCTCTAAGCAAACCTCTTCTGACTGGCTTTTATGAAATACCATTGTCATAAATTGTTCTCCATGGTCGTCTGGGCGTTTAACTAGAGAAATTCTTTTGTATTTACCAGTTAAGATCAAAAGAGAAAATACAGATGAGATTGGATTCCCGCTCAAATTAATTTCACTGAGCTTGCATAAATGTGCTAACGTCACCGGCAATCTCTTAATATGATTGCAACACAAATTTATTTTGCGCAATTCCTTGAATCTGTATATATCAAAAGATATCTCCTTAAGTTTGTTTCTGCCCAAATTCAGCACTTTAAGACTTGAGCCCCAATCCATTGGTAGTTTCGTTAAAATATTATTGTATGCATTAAAAAATGTCAATAGATCGCAGCCAGCTAAGGATCCTAGATCCTTAAGAAAATTATTCTGCACTAATAAATGCTTCAAATTTGTCATTTGCTTCATATTTTCCGGCAATAATTGCAATGAATTATTGGCTAAATCCATACTTCTCAGTGCAGTCAAATCACAAAATGTGCTTGGTAACGACGATATGTGATTATCGCTTAATACCAATTCTTTCAAGTGAGTCAATTTTCCAAACGAATGTGGCAATTTAGTCAAAAAATTGAAGCTGCATATGAATACTTCTAAATTCTTGAAATGACTAATGCGTAAACTTAATTCCTTGAAGCGATTTTTAGATAAATTTAAGTATTTTAAACATTTTAAGTTGTAAAATGATTCCGGCAAGGCCTTAAGTTTATTATCGCTTAGATCGCAGTACGTTATATTTTTCAGATTACCTATATCTTTCGGTATATGTGCCAAAGAAGCCTTACGCAAACAAAGTTTCTGCATTGAAGCTCTTCGTTGCATTTTCAGCATATAATTGTCTAGCTTCCTTTCCAACTTCTGCTTTGTATCACGACGGCTTATCTTTGGCATATGGTGCAGCTTAATATTTTTTAGATTGAAGCTAACTTGCTTTGCATTACGCGGTAACTCATTATCATCTGAATCAGATACTTCTCGTTTCGAATCACAATAATCGGATCGTTTTGAATTATTGTGTATCTTATCTTTTCTTAAACAAGACTTGATTCGCCTCCGTAGTTTGCGATCCATTTTACTTGGATAACATATATTGAAGTTTTCCAAATTAGTCTTTTTTTCTTTTTCATTACCATCCAAAGAGCGACTGGTTGGGCACCTTTTAATCTTAGAAAAAGCATTTTTATACATACTGCAATAGTCCGCCCTTTTGAACAGATTATAACAACAATGTTTAGTGTTCGACACTTTAGATCTTATGTCCATGATGCAAACAATTAAAGTCGATCAAATTTGAACTGAAAATATTAAAAAATAACATAATAAAAAAAGAATTTAATACTTTACTTACAAAATTAAAATTATATTAAATTTTAAAGAATTTAGAAATAATTAGGTAAGAAAAAAATTCATAACTATAAGTAACTAAAAAAAATTATTAAGTACGAAAACACCAGATATAAAATATGCTAAGTGCTAAATTGTTAATTATTACTTAGGATACACTTTGTTGCAGCGTTGCTTCTTATGTCGTCATCTGTTTTCATATCTAAATGTACAAATCTTCATAGATATATCGCTCCGACCCATAGAAGTGGTCAGATTTCTCAACTCAGGCTTACTTTAGTTAGTATATACATTCTCTATTATTGTTTCACTATCGCTCACAATACTTTCTTCTCCAATCTCACCTTGATATCTGACCTGCACTAGTTTCAAATCTTGGCTATAATAAATCTCTTTTAATATCCCTCTTGTCCTCTTTCTGATCATCACTTCTATTATTGCTAGCTTCAATTAGCATCTACTTGCACTTTCATCCCTTTTTTAACTCTTTATTTCACCCGCACCTATCTCATCTCCCTCATACTTATCCAATGTTCTTCTTCACCCTTTAACACACACATACATATCCATACCTGTTTTAAACTTTTCTATGAAAGTAATAAGAATTTAATAAAGACGATAACAACTTAAACGATTAAGTTTAACAAAAAAAGAACAGATATACACAAAATTTTTTGAACAAAAGATAATAATCTTGGACAATTCAGCAAAACCATATATATAATACTCTTCGATACAAGTAGCGTTTGCTGGGAATCTAAAATGGAAGCAATTACGACTATTAACTTTTCCAAAGAAATATATTATAAGCGGCACCATTCCTAAAATAGTAAGAAGACATACCCGTAAGTTTCTCCACAGGATGTAAGACGTCAGTTAAGTAAATCGCATATATAAAGTATCTCGATATAAATAGATTTTCTGGAATCTTTAATAACATCAATTGAGACTATTAATTCTTTAAAAGGAACAGATCTTAAGTTTATATGAGTTTTTGAAAACAAAATAGACATATCAAAAAGTTTCTCCACAGGATGTATGTCGTTAAGACAATTAAGTAAATTGGTTATATAAATTATCTCAATATAAATAGAGTTTCTGGTATCTTTAATAAAGGTATTAAGACTATTAATTCTTTAAAAGGAATGCATTGTAATTAGTATAATCTTTAAAACAGAAAGTAGACGTACCTGAAAGTTTCTCCACAGTATGTAAGACGTTAGGACAATCAAAGAAATCGTCTATATAAATTATCTTATTATAAACTATAGATAAAATCAGTAGTATGAATTATCTCCACGTCAGCAACATTATCAGAATGTGATACGTAAATCAGAACTATTACTTCTATAAAAGGAAACCATTATAAGCGGTATAAGTGTTTTAACAGAAAATTAATATATATATATATATATATATATATATTTATTAATAAAATTAATATAATAGACGATTTAGTAAAATCGTTAATATGTGTTGCATAAATATACGCAGCGTTTCCAAGAATCTCAAATAAAAAGAAGTTAAGTTTGAAAATATATTATTTTTTCTATTACTTTAAAGGAAGTCATTATAAACAGTGTAATATATAATATAAATAGTACACATACCTATAAAGGTTTCACTAAAAGATAATATAAATAAAGTCGCCAATTAAAATCTTTATGGCTTGCCTTTTATTTATGAAAACGCCACCAGCTGATTAAAAGTTACCGAAACCAGGAAATCAATTTTTTCTAGGCGCTCAATCCTTCGCCTCGAATTATCCAAAGAAAATAATTATATTCACTAATTTGTTACAAAAAAAAATTTTTTCATCTTTACAATTTGCAAATATTTTGAGATCTAATATAGTTTGTTAATTAGCAAAAACAACTTTAAAATTTTAAACTGCTTTAATAAACACTTAATTATTCACCAAATATTAAAACAATTTTTTCTTTTCCAAAACTCAGAAATTAAATTTCATACAGAAAATTTTTAAAAAATAAAACTAATTCGATTAAAATTTCACATCCGAACTGAGCTTTACAAAATTTATTATAAACTAAAACTTTCAAAAATTATAACCAAAAAAATGACAGTGACAGCAGACAGTGATGACAAAATTAGCAGACTTGCTGAGAAAAGCAGAGTTGTTATATACAAAACAAAATTTTATAAAAGTTCATATTCTAATATATGTTAAACATATAATCAAAAAAAAGGCATAGCACATTATTTAAAGTACTTTGAGAAATCCTGCGATGGATGCAGAGAATTTAAGAATTTGATGAGTAAATTGCAAGCTTTACAAAAAATAAATATTACCATATAGTGCTATTAATAGTATAATAGTACATTCACACTGTCTCTTTTAAGCACTTGCTCATTTATATTAATGAGTAAGTGTTCGCATTATAATGAGCTCATTTATGCAGCTGATAGAACTTTTATAAACTTTTATAAACTTCACTTAATAATTTATCACACAAAAAAATTATATATGTACATTATATATAAAATCAATTATATGAAGTCTAAAGTCATCTTCAGGAAACTTTAGACTAAAATCGAAATATTGAAAAAAAAAAAATTATTGCAAAATTAAATTGTGATTTCTTTTTTCTTAGTTTTTATTCATATTTTTAACAACAATATAAAAAACAAAAGATTTGACCAATTAGCCTGAAAAAAACACTTTATTAAAATATTTTGGTCACAAATAATTAACATTTAAATCATTTATATACATTTTATAAACGGATTACATATTCAATTAATAAAAACAAAGATTTTATTAAATACGTACTTACTCAGTGCCTTTGTTTGCAGCTCAGCTGTTCTTTATTTACATTTTACATAGAAAATATATGACACATACCTCATATTTGGTAATTTTCCTTGCGGGAAATTTATTTTAAGGGATACATTCGTCACTTTTGGCCTTTAATGATCGGATTTATTGATAATGAGCTCATTTATATGAAAGCGCTTTGTATGGTAAATCTTACTTATTAGATGCTATAATGAGAAGAACCGCCTAAATGAGACAGTGTGAATGTGATATAAGCTTGACATGGCAAATATATCTTGTAGAAAATGCATTTACTGTTGCTTATGTTAGCAACAGAAAATGTAAAGACAGAATACAATTTTACAGTTTTATGAAAATGAAGCTCTAAACAAAATATCGGCATGATTCAAGTCTTCAAGAAAGTTTTATTTGTTAATAATATGTGTCCACTGCTTATTTAGTAAGTGTGCCTTTTTTATACATATTTTGGGACGTTTGGTCTGCGTACTGTCCACCAAGTGGTCCCACTGAAGTGAAAGATTAACCAAAATAGATCATGAAACGACGTTCTTCGATTCTCGGATGTCGTTACTGAGTTAAAGCGAAAGTGACTTCTGTTCGCATAACTACACATTTTGTTATTGCAAGTCATTTACTCATTTATTTTGAGGTTTGAGGTTCGCTGCCAAGTCATCACCAACCCAATTGTGTCCCAATTGTGTTCTCTTAGCAGTGCTAGTCAGGGTGCTCCGCGGATAGCATCATTGTGGCATCATGAGTTCAGCCTGTTTGCAAGTGCTTATTTCTCTCCACCTGTTAAGATGAGATGAAGCAATCAACATAACCTACAGTCATGTTATAGCCCAATCGTATTTTGAACACTGTGCCGCAGATCCTGCAGCTTGATTCTTGCTTTGTAAATTCATCTGCTTTTTCCTATTACTCAATACCGATATGTCCTTTAACCCACATGAATGTTACCTCATTTCTATAAGCACATTCCAAGAGCTTCGTTATACATTCTTCTGCTGTGTGTGATTTACTAAAAAAATTTCATTAGCCATGCAAAGAGCTTCCATGCTTTTTTACCTATTTACAAATTAAGTAAAGAAAATTGAGCCAAAAAAGTCGCATTCATCCCTTAAAAATAAATTCCCCACAAGGGAAATTACTGAAATTTGAAATAAATTCCATATGTTTAATATGTAAAATGTAAACAAAGAACAGCTGAGCTATGAATAAACGTATTCCTATAAGAGGTAAGAATTTTTTTAAACATTTGTTTTTTAGAAATAAAATATATAATTAATATATAAAAATATAAAAAATAAGTTTATAAATCAAATATATAGTTGAAATCATCATAAAATATCATATATTACTTAACAAAAAATATTTATTTCAGGTTAATATCCGGAAACAAAATGACTCAGAGCTCACAAGTTAGTACTGTGCTGTTTTTATTTTTTCTTGCACCCAACCCTTCAGTTCTCAGACCAAGCTGGAGATTTGTCGCCCTCATGCCTTCATAATCAAAATAATAGTTACAAGGCCATGTTCTCAGTATATCACTAAACAGAGATACCCGGACACATTGATGGCAGGGGTTTCGACTGCGGAAGTATCGTAGTGGCTGTAATTAAAACCCAAAGCAACGTGGATAGAATAACTGCATTTATTTACTTTCATTCCGCTCTCCACTAAGGAGGATGGTTGTAATTGTTGTAACTTCAACCATTGGAGCACATATGATTCATACAGAAATGCAGTCTATTAATCAAGGAAAAAGCAGGTATTAGGATACAGAAAGTCTTGGAATTTTGACAACAAATATTTCTAAACCAAAATGAAAACAAATGAGTGGAAGAAGGTTACTGTTTTTGTCCCATTTCTTGTCTTCCCGCCCTCTTCGTCATTTACTTTTAATACCTTAAAGTGAACTCTATGAAAGACATTATGGAAACCGCAATTGTATAACTGGGTTACAGGTAAGCATTCTGGTCTAAATTATAATAATTTAGAGAGTACAAATAAATCGTCCAAATGAAAGGTCAATTCCAATTAGTTAATTGCCGAAATCTTTAACAAAATCGGTGTGGTGATTTGGAAAATTTTTTTGATAAACCACCACGATGGGTAAAATATATATTCTGTTACCGGAATTAGAACATATTCGTAAATTGTTCTAGAATTAAATACATCGTTTGAATTATTAATGACTGTATCTGTCATAATATCTCTTCATATCTGATTAGAACAAATCTTATATAATAATTGTAACTTTTATATATACATGGTACATACGGGTATATCAAGGAACACACCTGATAAATGAATAAAATTATTTACTATCGTGCACCGTGTAATATATCACTAATAAAATTAAAATTTGTAAAATTTTATATATGTATTTACAATAGCAAAAATAGTGAATAAAGTATCTCATGAAAAACATCTATGGAAACCTCTACAGGAGCTATATATATTTTACCGGCAAGATATATGTAATAATAGCCAAAAACAAAATTAAACCTTTTATTTTATTTATTTCTTATGATAAATCGACTTGATCAGTTTAAATACCTAGTTAGGATAATATTATTATATTGTACAATATTAAAACAATGCTTGCTTGAAGATATTGAGCTTTCAGACATAACGTCACATGTGTAGAGAAATTTAAAATACAACACTAAGATTGTAAATCAAGTCATCTTCTTCATTCTTCATTCCATTACGTTCCCAGGGGAACATTGAGTCAAGGCATGACAACTACAAATTGCAGAGAAACGTTGAGCGCAATTTATGTGAAGAAAATTTATCCATAGTAATTGGTAGCTTTTCTTTAAGTAATAAGTGTATATAATCTATAGCTTCTCAATTTTGTAACTGATCGTTATAGAAAACAAAAATGGCACAACAAAAGGGCCAATTCAATATTGGTGATCTGGTTTTTGTAGAACTACTAAAAGGATTTTCACCATGGCCCGCTAAAATAACAGGCTACCATAACAACGAGTATAGGGTGCGCTTTTTTGGATCTGGATTAATTGCTAACATTAATATTGAAAGAATTTTTAAGTATGGAGAAATTAATAAAGAATCCATGATGGAGAAATATTTAAATAATGCCAGTTATCGTATGGCAATTGAAGCTGCAAAGGATGAGATATCTATGCCAATGGACTTATCCACCAAAAATATTTCGAGGAACGCTACAGTCGTAAATGAAAGCAATAGTCCCGTTATTGATGACCCACAAATGGAAGAAAACGGACATCAGAATAAAAGGATCAGAATTGATTATTCCGAGGATGACGAACAAATAGCAGAACATCAGGCACATCGTGAAATTCCGGCCGAAGGTATGTAAATGCTTTATTCTGCAAAGTACATTATTGTAAAATGTGGACTACGACTTTTAAATCGTAAATACCTATGTAAATACATTTATTACATAGAAAAGCTTGTTTATTGTGTGATATAATCACATTATTAACACATAAATGAAATAAGCTTCAATTACCGTACATGTTTATATTAAACAGAAAAAATATGCATTTGGAGGGGTGTTCATTTTTATGAATAGTATTTACCAATATTCGAGGTAAAAAAGTAAATTCTTCACAAAAAGACTTTCGCCAAAAGTAAATAGATCAAATCACCAATTAGTCCATTAAATATTCTCTAATTTGCCGCCTAATACGTTCTTGGTCTTAAATGTTTCGGAAAGATTATAATTCAATTCTTATTATTTTTTGAATATAAATTTTATGGAAATTACAGAACTATAAACTGATATCAAAAGCATGTGCATGGTGAACTTGTCCACAAGACCCTGTTTCTCGGTAAACATTATGAATGAACCCCCTTATATGTTGTATATATTTCGTATCTTGGCAATAGTGGTGTCATTTTAAGTGGTGCTATAGAATGCATTAATTGATGCGGACAAATATGTTGTGACTGCATAAGAACTATTTTCCAATACTTTTCACATCCATTTATATAATTAAAATCAATTTAAATCAATTCAATTTTATAAAGGATACTCATATATTTGGCAATAGTATTAATTTTTTGAAATCGGTGAAAAAATTAATATGTTATGCGCACATTATATTTTGGGTCTCATTGGTTCTACATAAACTGAGTATCTCTTATTGTTCTGGGTTTTTTTGTTGATGGATATAAAAAGTAGAAAACGGTTTAATTCTATCACGTTAAAATCATGTCACTAAAGTAACATTGTGGTGTTATATAAAAATGTTTTCTATTTCAGTTGCAGGCGCAAGTGAATCTAGTCCGATATCATCAGAATCAGCCACAACTGCCGATGGTACTGAGTCCCAAAACAATACTGATGGAATTGTGGCATTAGAGCGCAAAAATTTACTTGTTATTGAACGTGATTTTATTAAAAAATGCTTACTATTAAATGATTATTTGCAACTCGAATATGATTGCTTTAATGAGTGTGAGAAGTTATTAGATGATATATTGGATTTGCAGTTAAGTCGATTAATCCTGTTACGGAATCCAAAATCTGTTGATCACATTCGAAAACTGCGGTCTTATGGGAGTGGACGGAAACAGCATCCTTCTTATATGGAAGAAACCAGAAAAGACAGAAAAAAAATTAAAATAATACGTCAATATGGCGTAACTTTATGCAATAAATTCAAGAGAATCTTGAACTTCAACGGCAGGGTAGAGTTTTGGGGTGAATTTATGAAACATGTACAGGAATTTGAGGAGATAACAAAAAACTTCAGTTGGGAAAATCGTATAATGTTGACCGAAGATGAGTATCAAAATTTGTTGGTTAAAGACCGTCAATCCAATGCAACACCAGATCCATTGGAAAATGAAGATGAGATTATTGAACTAGAATAAGAAATATGCAATGAACAACATTGGTAAGGATCTGCCTTATCAGTCATCAATTAAAATTAAAATTTAAAATAAATATTATTAAATTGCCGTTCATTTTCGAAGGATGTGCATATTGCATAAATTAAGTATGGAATATGGAATATGGAATAATAGAAGATTGTAGTCGAAATATTGAAATGGTTGGAATAAAGTAAATATCAGAAAAATCATTACATTTATCTTTACTTGAGTTGGGTTAAAAACTTTTCAATATTGATTTGAGTTTTATTAAAAACTTCAGGGTTCTATAATTTTATTAATATAATACATTAATGTTTTTAGAAAAAACTACATTGTTTCGTTTAGTGAATTCTTGTAATAATTTATATTATTTAGTTTATATTACCAAGGACATTGATTGAGTTACTATACGAGGGTAAGTTACTATTTATCATGATAATGACCAGTTCCAGTACATCAATTTAAAGTTGATCATATCATGGTATTAATCGATCAGTTTGATCATAGATTTCACTTACATCATCCAATGATTACTTCACATAACAGAGCAATTCTAGCTTTTACTTCTAATACATTTCAAGAACTGGGGTATTAGTAAAACTTTAAAAATTTTTTGAATGCCTGATATATACATCGTATAATGTATATAGAGAATAAAGATTTTGAAAATTGAAAAATATAAAAAGGCATTTATTGCTTTCTCTTACAACAATTATTGATACGTACTTTAATTTTTTTTAATGAATATAGTCGGAAATTGTTCTAGAACCAAATAAATCATTTGAATTATTAATGACTGCTTTTATATATATATGTCTGTCGTTATAAGTTCTCTTCACATTTGATTAGAGTAAACGTTATATTGTAATGATGAAAAACAGCTGTTGAAATCTCTTCTGGTGCTAAATGTGTCTTACCAGAAAGATATACGTAATAATAGCAAAAAACCAAATTATTCATTTTATTTATTATAATAAATCGATTTGATCAGTTTTAATACCTACAGAGGACAATATTATTATATTGTACAATATTAAGGCAATGATCGCTTGAACATATTGTGGTTCTAGGCATATCCTCACATGAATATTGAAATTCGAAACACTTCACTGAAATTGTGGATCAGTGCGTGGCAACTACAAATTACAGAAAAACAGTGCAATGCAATTTGTGTAGAATTTACTCTATAAAAGATTATTATTTCAAATAGAAACAGATATCAATCATTGTTGGTGAATATAGCATGGTATGGTCTATTGATTTAAGACAAATGTAATGGAATAAATAGTCCTGAGTTCAACAGAAATAATCAGTTATTATTTCTGTTGACAGTTTAAAGCTTTGATGATTCTATCAGACTAGTCTTTTGTGCTTTATTTTTACTTTCAAAATGCTTTCTGAATTATGTTCTGTCAAATAAGCTTCACAACAGCAGAGCAGCGTCTATATTCCATTGTAAAAACTTTGATGATATAGTAAATATCAGTAAAAGTCGGTCACAAATTAACAAAATATACTATAAAATCGATTTCTGCTATTATTTTAGAATGACATTGATTATTGATCAATTGAAATTTTTAATATTATAGGATATACTATCATTTATCTGCAGAAATATTAATGAGTACAAGTCAACTATACGGAATCAGATGAGGAAAATAAATAAAAATAATAATGAAAACAATTGCTCGAATTGTTCAATAAAATAGTTTTGAGCTCAGAAAAACACACATCGAATCAAATCACATTTTATCTGTCGAATCGTATAAAACAGCAGTTAATTTTAAGGTAATCTTGCTAATCTGGCAAAATATCTAGAGTTTTCCAAATTAACGAACATTTTTAGAGTAATTTAAAGTTTTTGTAGTTGTGTTTGTAAATCTCGATAAGAAAAGTTACACCAGAAGTACCAGTCGAAAACGCTATTGGAGTACCAAGAGATTAAATAATAAAACTAAAATAAATTATGTACTATTTTTTATTTTAATAGCTTGCTTTTTATATAAATTTATATATAAATTTAAAAAAACATTTTTAATTATATCTAATTTTTTATATCATTATTCAGTATATTTGTTCAAGACAAATCCATTTTGTCATTAAAGTCAATATTATCCAAATACTCTGGTTCAGTTGAAACATTATTTTGTGTAACCGGCGAAGGAACAGAACTTTTCAAGTTTACTTCAGGTACAACATTGGAACTATTATCATCACCAAACTGTAATGGAGGTGGATTGGGCACTACAATATACATATAAATATAAAATATAATACACTAAAAGAACATATTTATATACTTACAATCACCACTTTTATTTTCTGTACCCAAATCAGAACCTTGAAGAAAATTTTCGTGGTCTCCTAAACACTCTTCTACTTTTCGATCACGTGGTTCATTATTCATTGATTCAGTCCATTTGGAATTTCTTTGCTTATCGACTTCAAATATTTCATCACGTATCTTTTCTGAAATTCTTTCGTCGCCTTTGACAAGATAAAAGTATACTCCTCCAGATGTTCTTCTACGTTTTCCATTCTGTAAAATGTAGAAGAATTTTAACAATTAAATAAACCAGCAAATATATTAACTGTTCTTACCAAAATCATCATTCCATCTTTTTCTTCTATAGCCTGTGTTTTTTTATATATATCCAAAGGAATCTCCAAACCTAATATAGTTAAAATTCGTTCTGAAAGTATATGATAGATATTTTAAAAGTTTTTTTTACAGAAATCATTCATAAAATGCATATATAATCTTATTACAATATACACCCGATAATCTGAATCTTAAGTTATTTGAATAAAGTCAATAAATATAGACTGATTTAGTTTTCTTGGTGTTCGAGACTTTTAAAATATTGATATTGCAAATTAAATTGCATCGGTAAGGTAGATTCTTCACTAATGTGTTGTTAAATTTCACGTGTTGTCTTCAGAATATCAGTAAGAGCTACACGATGTCAAATTCTTTAGATTCGAACAGTTAAGTTGGAGTAGTGACTTCGAATGCCATAGCGAACGCGATCACAAATAATGACCACGGTTGTGAGACCAGAGTTAAAAATGTTGCTTATACTTTGACCAATAAAGGTAACTAAAACATTTATAGTACTTTAATATAGAATCTGTCTTACCGATATATATAATTACACAAAGATAGTCTGACTATAAATTGTTAATTTGAAAAAAGTTCTATTGATTTTGGATCGTAAATTATATTAAATTATATTCAATCTTATTCATCAATTACCTATTAAATGAGATTTCCGTTCATGAAGGTTTTTGGCCATTTCTTTGGCTATATCGGCCACATCACGACCCTCTACGTCCTTCAGATCACGTATATACCTTTTTTTATTATATGGAGGCTTATTTTTCAAACGACTAAAATCGAAAGCGTCATCTTGTTTTTTATTGCTCGCAGTACGACGCTGTTTCGAATTAAAACGATGACAATGAAAGTCATTTCTTGAAAATCTATGTTTCCGCTTCAGGTTTCTTGGATATTGATAACTTTCAACACTTCTTTTGTTAAATAAATCAGAAGAAACGTTTATCGATCGCATTGTTTCGTTAAGGGTTTCTTTTTCTAATGTTTCTACCCAAATATTATTTTTCTTAAATTTTGTGCCTGTCTCATTTGGCGTATTAACACGTACCATAATAGGACGCTTCTTTTGAACTTTTCGTTCAACTCTTAAAGGTGTTAGAGTACCAAACGAATTATCAGATGAATTCTCACTGTCAGATGAACTCTCATTATCAGATAAATTCTCACTATCAGATAAAAAATTGAATTTTGAAGATTCTGTAATCGTGTTTTGACGTCGCAAAGGTTCATAATCATCTGACGAAACAGGGTCCTGCAGAAATATTTTTATAAGAAAATCTAAATAAATTGTGCTTTATATTTACTAATAACTCCCCATCTTCAAGACCAACTTGCGACTCGTTATTAGTTGGTCTATGCAAAAGCTCATAAAGTTCATCTGATGATCCAATAGGCTATTAACATAATAATTAAATATATATATATATATATAAATTGATTGTCACATTTACTTTTAATTTATTAGCATTCGCTTCCTTTTCGGATTGCATTTTTTTAGTATCACTTTCACATAGTTTTAGAACGTTATCCGATGCGTTCATACTTTGCAATTTTGCATCTGTCGAGATCTATATAAGGCTTGAAATTTACACTCATGTTATAATAGAATATTTTATTTAACAACCTCAGTATTAATTGGTTCCATGTCACTCATATTGCTCCTATTAAAAATAGGTGTTAAACTTTTCAACACAGCCTCAACACAAAAAAAAGCAGTCAGTGATAACTTTGATTAGTGACAATTTTGACAGGTGTCATGAACTTAACTATTGTGACTTGCATTCAATGAACTTTATTAGATAGTTCATTACTATGACACTTACACGTCTAAGAATGTTTTCATTCTAATCTTCTAACAAAAGTTTCAAAGTGCATATATCAATTTATTTTAATTCAATATTAATTATATGGCACAGCGATGGATACGCAGAGGCTCAATTGACTCAGAGCGATAGTTGTTATGTTAAATATAAAACCAACAACAACAAAAACATATAATATAACAAATTTTATAATGTCATTTATCATTAATATTCAGCTGATAGAGACAGTAAACATAATCATATAATCATATAATTTTTACACAAATCAAAGCTTATGCACAAATCATAAATATTTTCTTTGGCTTGTACACAAATCACAATTGGTGTTTTAAATTCTATTAGTAACCAGGGACCGAAAAGGCCCAGAAGTAAAAGGCCCAGTTAGACGGTAGGTGACGTAAGAAATTAATTCAAAGTGAAATGCACTAAAATTAAATACTATGTCAAACAGAAATCTGACCAAATCAAGTACAAATGTCGACATAGGTATTGGCTAATTGGACATCATTTGTTGTGAAACAAATTTGGATGTATGGCATACAGTTATGGGGCTGTGACGCTGAATGAAATTATCGAACCGAGACATCATACAGCGAAGTCAAAACAAATGTTTAAGAATGATTACAAATGCTTATCGATATGTAACAAACCAAGAAATACCTAAACACTTGAAAGTTACAACAGTCAAAGAAACCGCACAAAAAGTAGCTGGTAGGCATGAAAAATGATTTCTCAATTAACATATATCAATGTAGAGGCTATTGAAGTTCTGGATATTACCAATGAACTGAGAAGACTAAAGCGAACAAAACCCCATGAGTTAACATAGATAATATTGTATTATAAATTATTTGTGTAGGAGCTGAACACTGTTTCAGTAAATCCGCACTCGTATTACTTAATATCTATTAAGTACAATTCAGCAATAGTAATAAATTAATTAAATACTCATATCCAATAAAGGACGTTTCAAAAAAAAAAAATTAAAATTTTTTTAAGTCAGCCTGGAGATCAGACGAAAAATCACCACTTCAAAAAGCTGCTGCTATTGGCTCAATAGGCAATTGGGGAAAACCATGGCGTAATCACAGAATAATGAAGCAGTTCTGGGAGTGTTCGAGAGAAGAGTTCCTCGTAAGATCTTTGGTCCTGTACGCGTTGGCGACGACTATCGCATACAAATGAATCACGAGTTATACGAGCTTTATCACGATATTTATATAATTCAGCGAATTAACATCCAGCGGCTTCGCTGGATTGGTCATGCTATGAGAGTGGATGAAGATGCTCCAGCGAAAGAGATATATGAAGCGGTGGTTAGCGGAAGAAAACGTAGAGGTACACCGTGTCTCCAGTGCAGTGATCAAGTTGAGGGAGCACTAACTGGACTTTATGTACGAAACTGGAGAAGGCGCGCACGGAGCAGAGGCATACTAAATATGAACAAATTAAATACAAAGTAATAACAAGTCGGTAATTTTTTAAAATTTAATAAAAAGTCGAAACAGCTGTATGGTCAGCCACAAATTCAATTAATTAAAATAATATAAAAAATAAAATTTTTGTTGTTTTATTTTACTACTGTTTGAAAAAAAAACCTCTTTATAAAAAGTACACAAAAAATAATCCTGAAAATCATTTCATGAAAATGTTATTTATTTTAATTTTTATATAATTTTTTAATAAAAAAGTATAGATATATAATTTTATAATTATAATTTATATAATTTTAAGTTGTAAATAATTTTAGAAGTAATTTTTAAATTACAATCTATTAGACATATATGAGTATAATAAATTAGAATTAAGAATATAAGAATTGATTATATATTCTAGTATAAAAATGACGTTTCCTATTTTATAAAATCAATAACTTTATTATTTAAATAAAAACAACTATTTATATTAGCTTACGAATTTACATTTCTTCAAAATTGATTCTCTCGAAATATTTAAATAAGTGTCAATAGTTATTATATGCTATATTAAAAAAAAGCCAAAGCATGAGTTTTATTTCTACATATAATTCAATATTGATTTTATATGTTATATGTGAATAAATTTAATTTAATAAAAAAAAGTATATTATTAATAAACAATGTACACAGAACTATAAAATTATTTCCTGGGTGTATTCCGAGTAAGGGTGACTGTATCTATTATATCTGGAAATTCCTCTTCAGCCTTTTTTATTAAAACCTTACACTTCATTTTCAGTTTCGTGTCACTTCGTTTCAATTCTTCAAGACGTTCACGTTCTAGTATAAGATTTTGTTTAATTAAAGTTGGATTTCGTATATTTGTCATCTTTTTTCGTGGTCTTTTTTTTTTTAGAACTCCTGAAGATGGTGACACCTTTTGCTCTTTTTCATCAATATCAAGCATACTAGCTAGGATACTTTGAGCAGCGTCCAAAAATTCAGTTTCTTCTGGTAGTTGTGAAGCCTTTGGCATTAATGATTGCACAGGAATTTGTTCTGTTAAATTTGGTTGAAATGCATTTAACTCTACTGGAGTCCCTTTTGGTGTATTTGTCTTTAAAGGATTAATATTTATATCATTTTGTTCAATTTGAATCTGTTGCATTGGAATTTGCCGTATGATTTGCATCTTAGAATTTGTTGGTAATAAGATTTTCTTTTTAGGAATAGTTGCTGTTGTTGGTGCCGTTGGTGCTTTAACTGGTTCATTATCTTCATTATCTGAATCTAAATTGATTGTATCCGTTTTGGGTTCTATAATTTCTATTTCATCATACTCATCGTCTGATGCTTGTTTACCTGAAGTATTTAAAAATTTAATAAGTATTTAAAAATACTAAGAATATATAAGCTTACATATATATATATATACATTTATTTAATAACTTTGTATAAAAATTAATAATTAATAAAAATTACAATATTTCAATATCCTTTTTACCTTTTTTTGAAGCCAACATAAACTATATAAATTCATTGATGGTAGTATAAATGTGTAATATTAATAAAGTTTTGACTTTTAAGCATAATTATAATATTCTTCTCAAAGGAATATATCATTTCTAAGCGCTTAAAAATTATTTAAATTTAAAATGTTTTTAAAGGTGATCAGAAAAGAGCTATATATGTATTTTGAACTTTTGTCTCAAATAAAAAAGTTGAAACCATATATCTTACAAGTTAAAATCTCATAATTCATTCTATAGAGAATCTCTAAATAGTATTCTCTATTCACAGTAATTTCAGTATTATTTTTTTTCAAAGAAATACGATCCACTGATATAAATCAATACACCAAACTTATAAGTAATATAGATATGAATGTGATTTATAAACAATATATATATTGTTTATACGTATTTTGAACAGTAATTAATTGGAATTTTGACTGACCATACAGCTGTATCGAGGGTTACAAAACACCCATTATCAGTGGTCTTGAAAATAATTATTTTATTTAATTATTTGTAAATAAATATATAAATGAACAAAATAAAAAAATACACGACATATAAAAAGTTCTATACCGATAGTTTTCTACAACCTTCCTTAACTTTATATACTTATGCGTTATATATATGTATATATGTCTATTATTGAGATGAATATTATACCATCACATATATATATTACATATATTTACATATATTTATGTAAATATATTACATATATTTATTTACATAATTATAATATATCTATATCTAATATATCATTTATTTATTATTGTATAATATATAATTTATATATAAATATTTTGGCGAAACACAAATAGTACAATCTATGATCTGCTACAAATATTGTATGGATTGCTATAGCCCAGAGACATGTTTACGGTGTAAATGTTATAAGAATTGAATTCAAAAGAAACTTAAAAAAAATACAATACAATACCTAGAAAGTTTCATAAGATTTTATAAAGCGCCGGGTAGTGACATATTGCTACACTATCCAGTTATACAATATCAAATTAGTATCCAATAATAAATAAATATTCGTATATAGATACTATTCACTATATATATATATATATTTATGTGTATGTAAATAACGTATATATATATATATATATATATAGAAAATTAACATTGTCCAAAGTGCCATCTAAACAAGACTATCAGAAAAAATTACAAAAGAATGGAAGAATAAATTGATAAAAATTTTTAATAAATATATGTAATATTAAAAATTAAGGGATATTAAAATAATAAAGATTTAATTAACGAAATTAATGATGACGTAAATAGCGAATAAAAGATAAAGAATAATAAAGTATGAGAGGAAGAAGCGAAGACTTTAAATAAAGCTTTCAATTCTAGACTAAACAGATTAAGATTATTGATAAACCTCAGTCATGATTCGGTTAAAACAAAGCTGAATGATGCAAGTGTACTGGATCCGTTTTCTGACAATCGTAAGACATCGTCTGAGAAGATGCCCGATCCACAAGTGGCAGTGTGTTTTAATTGCATCTTCATAAGGAGATAGTTAACAAAAGTTACTATAAGGTTTCAAATGATTTATTATAAAACTAAATCAGCCCGTATGGAATTAAATTTTTGACAAAATAATTACGTTTTCATAATAATACAAATAAATCGTTATAGTTTTAAATATAAAAATGTTAACGAAACTTGAAATTTAACAAAATGTTAAATGAAATTATTTTATATATTTAACATTTTAATAAGAAAATTATTTGAAATTGGTTTCAAGAATATTTGATTTAAAAACTTTTGCTTACCTGAAGCTAATTGTCCATTTTCTAAACAATCAGCGTCAGCACCAAATCCAAGTTGACGCATATCTGTAATGCACTTGTCTTGTAAGCTCTTGAATCGACCAGAGGCATAGGTTAGTAAATAGGATAGATGTATATATAGTTCCTTGATTTCGATATAATTGCGTGCTTCTTTATAAGCATTAGAATTCGTGAGAGTTTGAATTTTACCGGTAAAATGCTGACATACATCAATTGCACTGAAGACTTGTTCCTGTAATTGTGTACGTGCGTGCCCAATAGAAGTATTTGGGAACATATGTTTTATTAAAAATGGTCGTACAATAACTGGAGATTGCTGAACTTGAGTTGGAGCAGCTGGTGCACCATTGATCATTTGAATATGTGAATATGTGCCATTTTGTGTCACGGGACTGTTACTGTTATTGGTTATAAAATTATTGAAACGCATTATTTGTGACTGTTGATTGGAAGTTGCTGATGAAACCGAATGCTGTTGGGTTATATTAGCAAAATGTGCTTGTGGTAGCACTGGTCTTATCTGTATGGGACGTGAATTAAGATTTAGATTTGTCGTGTCTTGCTGTTGGGATTTAGTACGTTTGACTTGTATTAGTTCACCATTCGGTAATCTTAACTTTTCTTGTTGTGCAGCAGAATTCAGATCAACACGATAACCACTAATTGTGTGATAGATTGGAACCGCACTAACGTTACCTGCACAAGGCGTTCGTTTAGCTATAACAATTTGTCGCATTATAGGTGATGTGCCTAATGCTCGCATTTGATTTTCCATGTTTCGCAACATTAGTGACGATGGAGCTGTAGTGCTTTTAGTTTGTTGTGCACTTGAACTGTCAGAACTAGTTACATTTATTAACAATTTTTGAGTAGATGTGTTTGGAGATACCAATGGGCGTGGTTTTGGAGAAACCGTAATCTGACGATCTAGATCTAACATACTTAGAACATCAGGTGTACATACAATTTCATCATAAGATGTTTTGGGACGCTTAGCTAATGATGTGAAATTGGAATCAGTTGATTTGAAGGGCTTTTTTAATTGATTACTATTGCCCATACTGCTTCTTGAGTGAATTGCATCAATACTTTCAACAAAATTTGATATATAACCAGATTTAGCTCTACTTTGTCGACAGCAATTACTACGATCAATCGCAAATAATATTTTTTCTTCAGTTTCTGGAAGCTTCCTTGCCATTATATCTCTAAAAAATAAACAAAACAAAACAAATTAGTTGTGATAGTTAGCGGTGATATTATCTATCAATTGTCTACGTTTATTAGAAACATGATCAACTGTTAAATGCCTTGTGAACATTATTTCCACAAAAGACATTGAAAAACTTTGATTTTATTTTATCATAGAAAAATAATATATAATTTTCAATTAATTAAGAGTTTTAAAATAATATTAATGAAGGCTTATTATTTATAGAAAAAAAGCAATTAAACAATAAAGAAAATTAAATAAATACACAAAATTTTTGACTAAATAATATTTTTGATTGATATAAGCGAATTTTATTGGTTAAATTACATTAATTAAAAAAGTGAACTAACAATAACTCTAAATTTAAATCTAACTTTGTAACTAACTAAAGCTAACTAACTTATAGCACAAAGAAAAATATGCAGAGTGAAGGATTGTGGATATTACAATAAACTCACCTTTTTTGTTTTTCAATATAACTGACAAGTGCCCAATGTCTTGCTCGTAGAGGCCAAAGTATTTTGGGGGCACAACTGAAGCATATCCAGTTTTCTCTGTTTTCAATTTCAGCTACGACGTCCCTAGTTAAGTTCTTGACTATGCATGATTTGCAAAAAACATAAGGGCAATTTGAACAGCAGTAGACTTCACCATTTTGACCACACCAACGGCAACATAACTCAGAACCGTTTTCGCCTGTAATAAATTCTCCGCTATTATAGTAATCATGGCATTTACCGCACTGTGTCACATGTAACACTGGGTGCATTCGAATAAATTTTTCTTGAGCCGGTGCAGTGCCTATATGAACTTTACATATTGTACAGTGCACTTTTTTGTCTCGTACTTGATCAATAGTAGAGTACATTTTCATATAAAAAATCCGTTCTTCTTCGGGTATAGATGGATGAAATTTTAGAAAAGTTCCTTTTGAAAAAAAAAGGAATATTTTATTTAATTTTAGTATGATATAAATATGCATTAATGAAGATAAGAACCAAGCACAAAGCATTTTTTAAATTGAATTTTGTAAATGAGATAATATAGATAATGTTAAATAGAGATGCCTAATAATCGGTAAGGGTAAGGAATAGGAAAATTTTTTTTAATAATTACTGAAAGAGTATTACCGTATGGTTTTGATTTTTGTATTTATATATTTAAAAAAAAAAAAAAAAAAAAATCTATGCAAACCGGCACTTTGAAACTGACCATTAGTGTGCGAAAGCCATAACCATCGGAACATGAGTATGTTTTGTGAGTTGAAAACTCAAATAGAATTCAGTATGGTACTAACCTTGGTCTGTTGAACAGATTTTTGAGTTTGAGACGATGATTCGAACAAATCAGTTTCAAAATATCAACGATTACACATGAACCAAATTTTTGGAGCTTTGGAGTTGGTGCGTCATACCAGCTTAATATGGATTGAGTGTTTGGGCATTATTATCGAAAGACCCTGGGGCTATAGCTTCCAATCTTATTTTTTTTTTCAGATATCTACGTTGCCTTTCTGTATTCCTTCTTCTTTTTATCACTACGTGCCCTACTTAATAATAATTGTTAGAAGACTTTCCTTATTGGCTTGTTTTTCAAGGACCATTAACTTACGTACAACCAGTGACGCAAAATCGGTAACGCTTACGCTTATGAAATTTTATAGGTTAGTTAATGTGCTAGATTATGTGTAATGATTTTTCAAAAAATCTAAAGTTAAAAAAAGTTTTAAAAATTTATTGTATGATATATAGGACTTCGTAGCTCTAATATTAGAGTACAACAAAATGAGAGAGTAGGTAATATGAGTATTAGTGTTAGTATTATGAGTAAATGAGTATTAGGCATGGCTGAAAGTTTTTTACCCATACTAAATAGTATTTAAAAAGAATTTTATTTGTTAAGATATTTACTTATAAGACGGTGTACAAAGCCGTAGATTTTTTAAATTTTATATTAAATGAAAATTATCTCAAGCAAATACTTTTTAACAAAAATCGTCATTCTAAAGAGGTGTCCAGTTAAAAAGGGGTTTTAATTTCTAAAAGGGTGATTAATAGAAAAAAACTATGTTTTCATAGTGTTATTAATCTACATCAACAGAATCAATACACACATATATTTTAGTCTATACCTACATTCCGACATTGGTCTTTTCGATTTTTTCTATTATAAAAGGATTCACAATATTATAATACAATATTCTATTACAATAAAATTCTATTAAAATTCGTAGTAATACACTTTCAATTACAATAAACGCTTTAATTTTGTTGTTGTGATCCTATCATAATAATAATTCTATTAATAATAATAATTCAGTTCCGCATAGTCAATATTGCATGGGTTTATTGAAAATACCGAATTGCCTAAAACGAACTTTTAAATAATAATAATAATTAATTTTATTAATGTTTTGGACTGATAAATCTCTTATAATCAAGATTCACTTTTAATGTAATATTTATTTTCGATTGGTAAATCGGCATAACACTCGAGATTTATATGCAAAGAATCACCTAACAGAGTGCAGTTTAAGAGATATATCTTCTTACCCCACTAGGGGAAAGAAGATATATTACCAAAGTAGCAAGATTACCATGAAATTAATAGCTGTTTTATAGGACGACAATTAAATTGTGATTTGATTTGATATATGTATTTCTGAAATATATAAATGTCTACTAACAATACTGCAAAAATTCTAAAAATGTTCGATTTGAGGGATTTAGAATAAATCTAGATTAATTTCAGATTTAACAATCGAAAACGCCATTAAGAAGCAGTATAAAGTGGAGGTCTGAGCAAAGTATATGCTTATATATTCTTCCTAAAAACGTATGAATGTACTCATTTAAATATATGTTATAACAGTTTTAATTTGAAATAAAAGTACTTCCTTTATTATAACTAAACTAAAATATAGTGTGGACGCCAAATTTCTTACAAATGATTTTCTCGTACACCTATTATGTATGCAAGTGCTCTGTGTATGAAAATCCTTACTTTTTAAAACAAGGGCTCAACTGATGCATCGACTTTTTGAAAAATAAGAATTTCGTTGCCAAGACTCACTGCCGTCACCACTGTAGTCATATAAAAATCTCATTATATTAACGCGTTTATTATTAGAAAAAAATTTTTACTAATCATACATAAAATATGCTATCAGAGCGGACTATTATTTAAGTTCATGTAGGCTTTGGCCACAAGGCCAATACTTCAACCTAAACTACATACACAATATATATTTTACTTATTTAAGATAAATATTTATATGATGAATATAAATAATATTTAATGACAATGCAAAATTTTATACTGATTGATTTAGCTTTATATATTAACGGTTTCTTACTATATAAGCTAAATTGAATATATAGTTTCCTATTGTAATCCAATTTAAATATAAAAATGCACCTTTTTTGACCTGAGTCATATTTTATTAATCATCAATTTGTGTTGAAATTTATGTTTTTAATCATCTATTTCATAAAATTCAATAAAATTATTCCAAATTGTTTTAATCAAAATCGAAAAGTTTAACAATATCCAAGGTATTATAAAGTTTCGATATCTGGAGAACTTTGTTAAATCGATGAATTAGCTTAAATCTGTTGTCGTTAACTAAATTGAATACAATTTAATGATTACATTTAAGTAATTAATTAATGATGTGAACTGCTTCACACAGAAATTAACAAAACTAAAAAATGATAAAATTCGAAATATCGAAAACTGCTTCTTAATAGTACTAAAAAGTCGAGAATAAGAAAAAAATTTTTGTAATAAACTTTTATATAAACGTTTTCAACGCTTAACCTAGTCATAAGTAATCTAAATAATTAAATTTATAAATTAATAATGTATTGATTTTTTAAGGTTTTACATTTTATAATTAACATTTTGTAATTAAGTGGTTAATAGTTAAGAAATTTAACTATTTTGCCTTCATTGAAAAATATATTTTGATGTAAAAACGTTATTAAGTATTTAAATATGCCTTAAAAGGTTTTTCTAAAATATTCTTTAAAAATTTACAATTTAAATTCTGATATTCTATAACATGCATTTCGAATACATAGTAAAACGTAATTTTTCGGCTTTAGATAATTAAACTACATAATGTTATATGTTCTATGTTTATTTCATAGATAAACATATCTTTTATCACCATTTTATATTCGTATAAGCATAACCATTAAATTTAAACTTTTGCGTTAAAAAAAGAAAATTCTTTCATATATTCCATATTCGAAAGTTTGTATTTTGCAATTTGCATCGTTGATTACTTAAATATGTTCGAATATATCGATTTTCAACCACGTGAATCATATTTATCGATAAGTCTTAAAATTCTGAGCGTCAAGTCAAGTCCTTGACGCTTTCTCTAGCTTTTTAGGTTATTGAAATTTGTTGCAGGAAATTGATCAAGCTAAAGAAAGAATATGCGTGAGGGAGTCCATAAATGTTGCGAATGGAAAAGTGCTTTCCAAAATTAATCTATCTTATTAAATTTATAAATTTTTCATTATAGCATAAATGCATAACAAACTTACCATTTCTATCGGTATACTGCGTTTTAGATTGTTCACCCATTTTTAATGTATCTTCCAAATTCGGTAATGCAATTTTTATTTAGATATTGCCTTACAGTTTTTGTTTAAAAATTTTTTCAAACATAATAACACTTTACGAAATCAAAAGCCGTCGTGACTTTAAATAATATTTTATAAAATATAATTATAATAAAAAAAACTTCCTTGTATCCACATAATGCAAAACGCAACCACTCACGTCGCTAGAATTCCGCAAATGGACTCTATAAAATCTTTTTCTGAAGTGTATCAAGTTAAACTCTATTGTGTTGAAAAGAGAAACTATTGTCGTCAAACGAAGAACAGATCGAATATACGCTTTAATGAGAGATGTCTAAATCAAAGAGATAAAGAAAAGAAACTAAGAATTATTTAAAAAATTGTGTATACAATTTTTTGGATTATTCGAATAATATTCAAAATTTTGTGTAATGAGGTGAAAATATCACGTGGTATAAACGCAAAAAGCCTATTGCTTTACAATGGCGCATGATCATTTTCCCCACCCGATCTTGCTATTTTGCCCACCCTGGTTCCTACTCACCACGATATTTGCTTAAGAGCACTCACTGAGAAATTTCTGCTATGGCTGTTGAGCGATAAGTTTATACAAATAAAAAATACACTCATTGCTGATTGACTATTTTGTATTTTTCGTCTACTTGAAGTTGGTTGCTTATTCACAAAAAAAAGATCATTTTTGGTTTTACTTCACCGGTAGATGGCAAAGTGAACGCCACAGCTACTCCCTCTGCGCATTCCATAGTTTCTCTGCGTGAGTTCCTTCACACCAATGACCAGTAAAAACTGCAGTAAGCCTTGCAGTGTTCACGCGGTCCCTTTTGATGACCTTCGACCATTTATTTTTATTATAAGTGGGACATGTAAACCTGGAAGTCGCATATGACTTAAGTGCTTTCTGAAGCTTAAAGGATAGAACGAAATTACCTTAATTTTGTTGACACGAAAGCTGAAATTAAGGGGCATTTTAAATCCAACTATGCGTAAGATAAATTTCCTTAATTTGGGGCAGTATAAACACTTTTGAAATTAACTTAATTTCATTTTTATGAAATTAAAAAAATGGCTATCTGAACATAGTATTATACTACTTTCAAAACATGCGCAAATTGATCGGTAGTTTATTGTATGTACTACTTTGGCACACATCTTACTCTCTAATGTGTTAATACATTTATGTATTCACTCTTTTCCACAATAATAAATTGTATTATTTTTAATTAAACAATAATTAATCATAATAATTAATGATTTATAGTAATTTAATTGATAGTTTACCTTCGATAATTTTTCGGAAAAATACAGAGATTTTTGAAATTTATACATCCAAGTACGCACTTCCGTTTCATGTGTAAATAAATTTTCATTAAGTATTAATTCGTAAATTTTTGTGAAATAATTACTTTTTTTAATGCTTTTGTATATTTTATATTAATTTCTAATCTGGTATTTATGTATTAATCTGGTAACTTTGGCGTATTTTCTCAAAACGGATTTTTAATGTTAAGAAACCAAAACAGACAATGAAATTTCTCAGAAAGTGCTCTTCAGCAAATATCGTGGTGAGTAGGAACCAGGGTGGGCAAAATAGCAAGATCGGGTGGGGAAAATGATCATGCGCCATTGTAAAGCAATAGGCTTTTTGCGTTTGTACCACGTGATATTTTCACCCCATTACACAAAATTTTGAATATTATTCGAATAATCCAAAAAATTGTACACACAATTTTTTAAATAATTCTTAGTTTCTTTTCTTTATCTGCTTTGATTTAGACATCTCTCATTAAAGCGTATATTCGATCTGTTCTTCGTTTGACGACAATAGTTTCTCTTTTCAACACAAGAGAGTTTAACTTGATATATTTAAGAAAAAGATTTTATAGAGTCCATTTGCGGAATTCTAGCGACGTGAGTGGTTGCGTTTTGCATTGTCTGGGCTCGTGGAAATATTTGTATTATAATTATATTTTAAAAAATATTATTTAAAGTCACGACGGCTTTTGATTTCGTAAAGTGTTATTATGTATGAAAAAATTTTTAAATAAAAAGTGTAAGGCAATATCTAAATAAAAATTGCATTACCGAATTTGGAAGATACATTAAAAATGGGTGAACAATCTAAAACGCAGTATACCGATAGAAATGGTAAGTTTGTTATGCATTTATGCTATAATGAAAAATTTATAAATTTAATAAGATAGATTAATTTTGGAAAGCACTATTCCATTCGCAACATTTATGGAATCCCTCACGCATATTCTTTTCTTAGCTTGATCAATTTCCTGCATCAAAATCCAATAACCTAAAAAGCTAGAGAAAGCGTCAAGGACTATTCTCATTAAGATTTATCGATAAATATTATTCACGTGGTTGAAAATCGATATATTCGAACATATTTAAGTAATCAACGATGCAAATTGCAAAATACAAACTTTCGAATATGGAATATATGAAAGAATTTTCTTTTTTTAATGCAAAATTTTAAATTTAATGGTTATGTATATACGAATATAAAATGGTGATAAAACATATGTTTATATATCAAATAAACATAGAACATATAACATTATGTAGTCTAATTATCTAATACCTATAATTGGAACATGAAGTGCAATAATTGGAAAAGCATTAACATATGTTTACTTTCTTTATTTACTAATTAAGCCATTAGTTAATATGTGATAAGAAATATAAGCAACATATATATATATATATATATATTCTGATATATATAGATATATATGTATATATATATACCAATATATATATTCTGATATTTATAGATATATATGTATGTATATATAGCAATATATACTAATATGTATAGCAATATATATATTCTGATATATATATATATATATATATATATATATATATATATATTGCTTATATTGCATCATTTTTTATCTGGGTCGCTCATATGTAAAAGTATTAAGTCGTAGAATATTAATTTCAATGAAGACAAATCAAAAGATTTTGGGGTATGACGACACACACATTTTTAATGGTTTAATAGGTTATTTAAGAAATCGGGCCTCAGAATAGATGTTATAGGCCACATAATATATGCCACAATGGGTTATTATGTCAGTTCAAGTGAGGTTTGAATATAAGAGCACTACTCCAACCGAACTTCCATTATGATATAACGATTGTACACATGTATATGCATTATATATGCGCTTGTCTAAATAGTATATTATTATTGTATATACACTCCCCATTGAAGAAGTCGTTTTCGAAGACTTGGAGGCAGTCTTTTATACTGCATCGGCGTGATTAAACAAATTTGCAAAACAGTGGTTAGTGTATAAACAGTGCTGAAAGGTACGATCCTCCAATTCAAATAAAAGTGAACTAATCTCACAAGTTCTAAACTTAGCAAAGTCCCTAATTTTATTAGGTCACAGCTGTTACATGCTTCGCTACAACCCAATACAATTTTTTTTAATTAATTAAAGTTATAATTATGAAAGTTATATGATTTTAACAGAATAGTGCCATTAACCAAAATATTGTTTTTTTACTTTCTTGTGCGAGAAATTTTCCTATCGTGTCACATAATATGTTTTGGTGATATGAATAGACCTGCAAAGTTATGCAAATTGAACCGTTTTTGTTGGGTTATCCAAAGATTTTCTTAAAACAGCTGCAATATACCTATATTTTCTCATGCTGGGCGTAAACTATACTTTTAGAAGATCACAGAGCTCCTTATTATTCACAGGAGTTGTTGTAGTAGATCTCCAAAGTGGTTACAGATACTATTGAGTGAAAGTGCTTTAGACATTAACTCGCGTTTCATCAAGCAAAGAAGAAGATACAAGCTCGTGTTTTTGTAGACAATCTTCATGAATATTTTTAGTTCTGGTCGAGTCGTTGGTAAAGGCTCGTATGTGCCGACAAATCTTTAAGATTTTCCTCCAAAACTATTCAGTGTTATAGATGTTATGTGAAACATATTTAAATTATATTTTTTACACTAAATGGTGCAGTCAATACATTTAGTAATATTAAGCTGTATAAATATTCTAGTGACATCTCAATCACAAACTTATTTTATTTGCGTTTACTTATGGGACCACAAAATGGATGATCCTGTACAGTAACTTTACAAATTTTTTTTAAGTGTATATATATACATATATTCGGTAATAATTGAAATTGTTAGTGGTACTTATATTAAGTATAAATTCGGATAAAATAAACAATAGTACAATTTTGGAAATACTGAAAGGCGCATTTACCTAAAATAAATAAATTTTATATATTATATACATATATTTTTTTCTTATAAGCAAACACAAGTTCTAAAAAGAAAACCATAGGTAAAATAAAATAAAGGCAAAAATTGCATATAAATTAAAATATTTTTGTATTTATAAAAAAAAATGCCTCCAAATATAAATGATTGTAATCTGTTAATCTGTGAATCACATTGGGGAATTCTCGCATCAGCTTTTGTTTCCACACTTCACCTTAATGATTTTATTTTTTCGTTACGCGTATTCGACTTAAACACCATTTACCAGCACTGGAGATGTCGCTGACAACAGCTAGCAAGGAAAAAAAGTGGTGTTAAAAGAAACAACTCCAAATATATACAAAAGATAAAGAATCATTATCTGTACGATTAAGCAGCCGTAGCAGCTGTTTTCGCAGCTTAACCACCCTCTTTCGCAAACACGCCATAAAATTCCCTTTTCCTTTTCCTTGTTTTTTTTTTGGTTATGCTAATGTGCAGCCACAAAAGTACACAATCCGGAGCTGCTCCTGGGCTACAAGGCGGTTTCATGGTAATAACAGCAATTGTATTGAACGTGTGAGTGTTGGAATTTACAGCTCAATGGAGCAAGAGTAGCAGAAATCATACCATCAGGCAGTTTTATTAGAAGGCGATGAAGGAGACACGGCTGGTTGTGATGATGATGATGGGAATGGGAATCTGAATGGGAATGACGACATGGTAATCGATTTTATGCAAAATAATGCTGTACGCGTTATCGAACGCGCATTTTCGAAGATGTGAGAAAATCCTCACTTTTGATGCTTAACAATGAGTTTTTAAATTTCCCCCTTCCTCTTCCGTTTTTTGTACTTGCGCTTATTAACATTAAACTTCCTATCCTCGTGTATTTGAGATTTTGTACTTATTTTGAAGTATTTAAAAGTTTGTATTAGATTAAAGTTCGAACAAGTGCTTGAAGTATGAGAATATTTTGCATAAACAAGTGAGAGATTTGATTGACAACAACAAACGGAATGGAAATTAACACTTATTTAATATATGAAAGCTTTTATAATAAATATATGGGATGGGATGGGATGGACTGTTAATAATTTATTTTTTTAATTATGCCAAACTTCCATGGGGCAATAAAAAATATTTTGGCAATAAATACACAGAGTTCAATAGCTCGATGAATCTGAAAATAATGATGTATTAATATTAATAAATTAAAAATTAAAAATGTGTAAACATAATTTAAATATAATTAAACTAATCAATTTAAAAAGAGTAACATAGTCAGTTAATTTACTGAACAATTTCTATCGTATGCAAAAATTTTGATAAAGTAAATAATTACCATACATTTAGACCAAGCACTGTAACTCTTTATAAAGTTGACTACGTATAATCTCTATTTGACAGATAATTCATATAAAATTTACATGAACTCACATAGCTTGGTCTGAAAACCCTTAATGTAGATCCTTTAAAATAATTTGTGTACACAGTTAATAATCTAAATAAGTTAAAACTGCTCTTTTAAATTGACCTATAACCCAAAAAAATTGGACTGGAATTCAAAAGGCAGCCGACGAAGAGGACAGTCGATACATGCATGGCGGAGACAACTAGGTCTCGAAGCTGCTAGGAAAGATGTTTAAACTATCGATAAGGTAATCTTCATCTTAATCTTATGTATATTGCCAGAAAATGAAATGAAATATTACTTTTTTATTGCAGTTATCAATGAAGTTTCTGTTAGTACACTTATGTGAAAACGAGCGGAACTTGGATAACAAAGGTGTTGACATAAACGTATAAAGATTTCAATATCATCTTAGTACCACTACGTTGGAACTAAGATATGATATTTTAATAATTCAAGTAATTAAAGTCAATAAATACCATAAAGTTAAGCGACGAGACACCGAAGTTGAAACTAAAAGTGCTGGTATATGAGTCCTACCAGTCATTATAGTTGCAAAAATCACTAATGAAGTACTACTGTATTGGACCACTCGCATTAGTTTATAGTCCCCACGATAGCTGCATAAGAGGAAACAGAAAGTAGTTCTCTAAAAGTTTGTTAGAATAACAGATTGCGGACTGATTGAAAAGCTCAAAAGAAAATAATTGAGCAATCCCTTATTCTTTGTCATAAATCTTAGGTTCTTGGATAAAAGTCCTTACTAAACTGGTTACTTTACGTGGTAAAATTAATCAATAATAATTTTTCATTATTTTGTACATGCAAATATAGCAGTAAGTACCTTTGTTTATGATTAAATCACAGACAAATTCGAATCTTTCAAAGCTTTCAAGCCTTTCTTTCAAGCCATCTGTTTTCATCTATTATGAATATTTTCAATATACAAATTTATCATTGGAATTTAATGTTAAGTACACTTCAGTAACGTTGGCATCAGGATAATTATAAAAAAAAGTTGTTAATGCACAGCGGATAATGAAAAAATAGTGGTAAACTAAAAGGCAAAAGAAAATAATTAAAAGCAGCGAGAAGCTTGAATTTTTCATTATTTGCAATGCAACGTTGGTAACTGTTGCACATCCTGACGAGGATTTTTCAAAAAGTGAAGCTGCAAAACTGCAGCATCCCTTGATTACGACAGTATGCGGAAAAGTTATGAAGCCAAAGTTCAGCGGAAAAATACATAAATTATGTCAGTAGAAAAAAATTTCTATAAAGGAATATTGTAAAAATATTTAAAAAATACAATATTTATTGAAAACTTAACATTCTTTTACAAAAATGTAACTTCAAAGACAAGAAGAAATACTTAAAAAGGTTTTAATTAAGAACTTAATTGAAATTCCAAACAGTTTTAAAGATGAGAACTTTAAATTGTAGATCTAAAAGTACTAGTACTTTTAGATACTAGTAATACTAGTAGGATTTGTACTAGTAAAAGAACTTGTACTAGTAAATGTACTTGTACTGATAAAAGTACAAGTACTAATAAAAGAATTAGTATTACTAAGAGTACTTGTACTAATAAAAGTACTTGTACTGGTAAAAGTACTTGAACTGGTTAAAGTACTTGTACTGGTAAAAGTACTGGTACTAGTAAAAGTACTGGTACTAGTAAAAGTACTGGTACTAGTAAAAGTACTGGTACTAGTAAAAGTACTGGTACTAGTAAAAGTACTGGTACTAGTAAAAGTACTGGTACTAGTAAAAGTACTGGTACTAGTAAAAGTACTAGTAAAAGCTAGTAAAAGTATTTTTACTAGTAAAAGTACTAGTAAAAGCTAGTAAAAGTATTTTTACTAGTAAAAGTATTTGTATTTTTTACTAGTACAAGTAAAAGTGCTTGTACAAAGTACAAGTATTAGTTAAATTAGAAGTATTGGTAAAGGTACTAGTACTGATAAAAGTAGAAGAGTAGTACTGGTAAAAGTAAAAGGTGTTAAATGATGGTTACTTTCAAAGAAAATCTAATTTTCATATGAATCTCAGCCTATTTTTATATGTGGAATTAAAATTAGTAAATGGTCTTAAACTCAAAGTCAAATTTCACCACCAAAGTCTGTAATGTAAACATGGTATCATAATGATAGTAGTGCAGATCAATGTACGGTACTTTTCTTATATTCGCATCATGTCTAATCGAGACGATTAAATGTGATTAACAACTTTTATTATTCGATATAATATATTTCAATTACAATTACAATAGAACAATAGAGTCTGCAGTTGATGCAGATGTCAAAACCGTACCAAAATCTGTACTCAATAAGAGATATTAAATTTTAGTAATAATTTAAAATTTTTTCTCTATTTGGTTTTCTGCACTTTTGTAGCTTACAACGTTATAAGTGCGGGTCCCAGAAAATTTTTTAATTAAAATCACTCATACGGTACGAAACACAGTTGCTCAATTTTAATTTGAAATCATTTTCAGTTGCATACATATTTTTCCAGTCATCTTATATTCCCTTTTTGCACTGCAGTTTGCAATTAATAATTTATTTCCTGTCCATAATAATTTCCTTCCTGCTTTAAATAAGTACATTTCCCCTGCCACCTTAGATATTTTGTTAAAAGTATTTTAACGTTCACATGTGCATTCATATGCACTCATGTGTCGGCATTTTGTCATATATAAATGATTTACTACGTTTTCACCTGTTCTATTAACTTTTTATTCACATTTTATGGTTTTTAGTTCATTTGATATTTTATTTTCTAGAGAAAACATAAAAATGTCAATAAATTATGATGACACAAGGTGGTAGTGATAGTTTTCTGGGATATTTTCAGAGGTTGGTCCTTGGTCATTACAATAAATTTCTATGGAGGAACAGTTATGCTAGTGGAAAATGACACAATATCCATCATTATAAAGATAGAATAGAAATCAATATTAATTGTTTAAATTCGATTTATTTTATATATATTTTATTTTTTCTACAAAAGGCGATTTTGCAATATTCGCGACGACTACCCCCTTTGTATAAGCTCGATCCAACAAATTGTCAAGAAAATGTTTCTAAAAGAATCTGTTTCTTCTGTTTTTCTGGGCAGTCACAGAAAAAGTAGAGGACTTCTTCTTTGTCCAAGTTTTCTCAACTTTTTCAATAAATCTTGAATAAAAGGCGCAATTTATCTGCACGGACTCCTATACACCAATGACCTGAAAGAATTTGAACTAGCCTGATATTATGGACTCGACCAGCAGGTCGACCAGTTATTATTAGTTTGCTGCAGCAAGTGGAGATAGGTATCTCCCTTGACAATTTCTAGAAAAGCGTAAACCAATATCCCTAGAAAGACGTCTGCGTTTTTAAAAGGTTGCAATTTTTTAAAATATTTAGTTAGGTAAAATGTTATTTTTAATGGCAGTAAATGTCACAAATAGATTCCTAAGCCATGCTATATATATGAGCACATAAAGAAGCTGTAGTCGTTTAATTCGACTGGGCCCTCGTAATCATATTCACTATTTAAGTAATTTCATTGTGTTTTTATTGTCAAGAAGTTTATTGGATCTTCCAGTTTTTGCTATTGGATTTACAATTCCTTTTTTGGACAAATTTTTTTGCTCCCGCCCTCTATACTGCAATGATTGTTTTTTTTTTGATTTGACATTAAGTCATAATACTTTATTTGGAAAGTTCACTCATTATCTGGACAGTTCATCTACTATCTTGTAAGTTCATCTATTATTTTGTAAGTCCATCTACTATCTGGACAGTCTATCCACAGTCTTATGAATGAGATGAAGTGAAAGAGCGAGAGAGAGAGAGATAAAAAACAAAGCCCTTATTGGACTGTTTACTAGTAAACCTGGTCATTCAACTGTTAATACTTTGCCGTCTAGTTTCTGCAAAATGAGTTAAAGATTATTCTTATTTTTGCTATATTATTTCTTAAATGATATAATTGGAATTCTGGGAAAAATATGATAATATTTAAGTGAGGAAATAGGTTACAGATATAAATTTATATACCTGTTACCAGACTATTTATTATCATTATATAATCATTACATTCATATTAGTGAATTTATGTCATTTTTCATTTTTATGACAATAAAATTGTCTGGTCAGGGTTGTGTTATATGAACATCCATATGAAGAATGGTTACTGTAATATACTGTATATAAAAAAGTCGTATCAAAATTTTTAATTTTATGCTTTATGCAAGGAATACATATTGACAAGGAAATAAGTCTATGCCAAGATTTATTCGAAATATCTCGTAATACCCTCAAAATGAGAATACTATTTCTTAAATTTGAAATTTATATTGCATAACATGAAGCTTAATAAAATATTTGTAAGTAAATTTTACTTGATATTTTCCGGATAAAACTTAGCTGAAAGTCCCCAAAAGGCGCAAATTATAGACAGTTAAAATTAATAAATGGATCAAAAAATTTTAAATTAGATTTAGTCTTCATAAACATATAGTACGTTTCCAATGTTTATAGTACATTCACACTGTTTATTTTAGACATTAGCTTATTTATATTAATGAGTGATCGTTCACATTACAATGAGCTCATTTATGCAGCTGATAGAACTTTAACAAACATTTATAAACTTCATTAAATATTATATCACACAAAAAAATTATATATGCACTTGTTATTTTAAATCATTTATATACATTTTATGTATGAATCACATATTTAATTAATAAAAACAAATATTTTATTAAATACGTACTTACTCTGTGCCTTTGTTTGTAGCTCAGCTGTTCTTTATTTATATTTTACATAGAAAACATATGACATATGGTACATTTCATATTTGGTAACTTCCCTAGTGGGAAATTTATTTTAAGGGATTCATTCGTTATTTTTGGCCTTAATTGAGCTAATTTATTTATAATGAGCTCATTTGTATGAAAGCGATTTGCATATCATCCTTATTAGAGGCTATGAGCAAAATCGCCTAAATGAGACAGTGTGAACATGCTCTTAGTTGATAAGTTACAATTACTATTTCATTAACCATACAACGAGCTTTGGTACTTTTTAACTTAATTAAAAATAAAGCTAAGAGAATAGGACCAAAAATGTCGAAAAAACAAAATTCTCACAAACCAAATTACCAAAATTTTAATTATTTGTCATATATTTTATATGTAAAATGTGAATAAAAGTACTTAATATAATTTTTGTTTTTATTATTTGAATATGTAATAGATTTATAAAATACATACTTATATAAATAATTTAATACATCAAGTATTAGTTTAATGGTTTGTATGTGTATTATTGAGTGATATTTATCTAAACATAAAACTCTGTTTAAACATTTAAAGAACTTTCTGACACATAAAATTTCTTTCACATGCCATAAGTAACTTGTGCCAAATGTGAACGACTAAATCTTGAAGTTACTTAAATAACTTACTAAGTAATCAGTGGAAAAATTATTTAAATCAAATCTAAAAACTATTTCATTACTTTTAATCGTAAACTGTGTTAATATTGATATAAGACTTTATTTTTACGGTAAACATAAAATACATCCTTGTGAATATTTCTTGTCAATTAACGTCTATACGTCATTTAAATTCTTGTTGGTTTTTTATTCCTAATATCTAGAAATCGTGATTCTGCAAAGATTCTTTAGTGAATTTTTTTCAATAATAAAGTGAATAAGATGCCGATGTGGGACATCGCATGTAAAGTGTATGTTGGAAATTTAGGAAATTCTGGTTCTAAGGCAAAATTTAAAGAAGCATTTAGTGTTTATGGACCGTTGCGAAATATATGGGTTGCGCGCAAACCGGCTGGTTTTGCATTTATAGAGTTCCAATATCCCCATCATGCCAAGAATGCAGTTCGTGCTTTAAACGGCGCGTAAGTTTGTAATTCAGTTGACTTTATGAAATGATACAAAAATTTCAATTTGACAAAATTTATGCAAATTTAAATATTTGAAAAATTTATATGCAGACTATATTGCGGCACCCAACTTCGGGTTGAAATGGCAACCGGCCGTACTCGTTGGGATGACTATCGACGTAATGGATTTGGTGGAAGTCCCAACGATGGCCCTTATGTTGGTGGAGGTTGGTTTAATTTAGGTGGTGGCGGTCAATATGTAGGTGGGCGCTGGCTTCACGGTGTTAGAGGTGAGCACCATTATTGTAAGAAATGTCGTTATGCTGTAGGTGGTTGGCATCGTTATGGCGAAGATAAAACTCATCTTGGTGATAAAATGCTCCAAATTACTGATGATAGGCGTTGTCTAGGTGGTGAAAGGCTTTATACAAGTGGTAATGGACCTAGTGTTAGTGGTAGAAAGCTGCAAGTAAGTTATGCTGGACCTCGTCTTGGTGTTAAACAACATCGTTCTAGCAAAGACGGTCATCTTATTGCTTATGATAGGCACAATGCTTGTGAAAATAATTCTTGTGCTCATTGTAAAGTAGTTCGAGTCAATGATGATATGTATAGTTATAGCGATGATGGTCGTCATGCTAATTGGTTGCGTCCTAGTGGATTTCATAGTAATGAAAATGTAGTTTATGCAGATGGTAATGAATATCGCTCTCTTGATAGTGGACACTATAGGTAAGTTTTAAATTAAATATTACTGTTCGTTTGAATTCAAAATTAAAAAAAAAAATATCTATGCTAGTTTAAGTGAGGCTTAATATATAACATTGTTTGTTTTAGAAATTTTGCAGCAAAAACAAAATCTACAAATCAAAATTTGGTTCTACAACTGTCAAAGAAACAGGTTTCGTCAGCACAACAAGTTTATAGGTATATTTAACAAAAATAACGTTAACTAAATACGTTGGAAAGATATCATTATTTTGAAGTTATATTCTTTAAAATAATTTATGAAAATTTTATTAATTTTTATCTTCAGTTAGTTATATTTTCGAAAGAGTTGTATTAATAACAAAAAGCTGAGACAATTACTTTAGCCTGAGCTTAATTATTTTCAATTTATATTCTATGTCCTATAAGTTAAAACGTATTATAAAATCATCTTTAATATTTTTTTTAGACCCATTTTACCACATCGTAGACGAAACTATCCTCGAACTTCTCCAGGCGATAAGCGCGCACAATCAAATGCTCAAGGGCGTTACTAAAATTGATCTATAAATCACAAATCCACATTTCATAAAAATTATTGTATCCTATATATTATATGTTTAATTTTACAGGGTGTTTTGTTTCAAGTTTTTTTGGCTTTAGTAGATGATTCATTGATTTAAAATATAAATTAAGTCACATGCCAGTTAATTAATGAAGTTAATTAATTGCATTAGTATCAAGATATATCATGGGTTTTTCAAATCAAGCCTTATTTTAGATAGAGTTTTTCATGATATCTTGTATTGCAGTATACGTTAATTTCTTTCCCCCGTATCTCTATCAAAGAATCATCTCATAAAGTGAGAACAAAGCAAAACAAAACACTCATACATTACCTTATGTTATTTAAATAATTTAAAACTGTACACCATTTAACAGGATCTTGACTTATTTTTTCTATGGTATTTATTAGATACTGTCTACTTATATATATTATAGATACTATAAACTGTAACCATATTTATACAAACAAATAAAGAAAAGTACGGTAATTTAAATTGTTCGATGTATAGTGTTTATTTATTATATGTGTAAATGCTTCTTATATACTTAGATATGGTAATTGACAATTTTGTTCCTGGAACTTATTTCAGGACCTACACATAGAGAGTATTTGTCGTAAAGAAATTTCGGGACGAAGACTAAATGGTGCTTTGAATCGTGAATGGAAGTAAAGAATAAGTTAACCTTACTCAACACGTCAAGTACAATATAATAGAATGATGATCATTTAAGATTAATAGTATTGGAGAAACTGTAGACTTTAGACCATGAAATATTCTTAAGCCGCAATACTAATTGAGTTAAAAAGTTTAACAATTTTATTAAATTTGTCTATTATGAAACTTAAAGACATATATATTTGGATTGTCAATAATATAGCTGAAGAATGTCACTACACTGTTCTATTGACTGATTCTCGGATACTTTTCGGATATCAAATGTTGTTGTTATAATTCGTATAGTTCCAACGTCTTAACAAATAATCACACTAATACAATATTGGCAGGTGAAGGTGATTTATGTATAGGACGCGTATCCCAAAGTTCCTAAATATTAATTTGGATTTTCATTCGTCTGATTTATTACGATTGTGAATAATAAAATATTATTATAAATCTTTAGCATTCTATCGTGAAAACACCTTTATGAATACTTAAATAAGTTGTCCAAGTACTTTAGACTTAATGTGAAAGCCTCTACAAGGTTTCGCGATTGGTTATCTTGAGAAATAAGTTATCAAATGTTACATTTGTTATGCTTGCATAATTTTGTAGATTTATTCTCATAATCGCGTAAATTTCCAGGAAAAGAAATATACTTCCTTTCACTGAATTTTAAGTAGCAAGTGGAGTGATGTCTGTACTGAAAAGTATCAACTTTTGATAACTATTTTTTGTAGGCCTTGTAATGCTACGGCATACTAAGATGGTTTTCGAGACTGTATGTCTAAGTTTTGGTTAACAGATAGAGAGTTCCATAGTTTAGTTATTGTTATAAAAAATCAGTATATAATTTCTGAGGATACATCATAATTCCTGACAACTAACAAATGACATAGTGTTATTTATATATATATATGTAGATACATATATATATAACTGAACGAGGTGAAAGTTGCTATGAATGCTTTCTTATGTAAACAGATTGATTACTTTTGTTTTATATTTTATAAATTTTTTTATGCATAATATATCATTGAAAAACATTTCAATTTAAAAAAACAAAAATTATTTAAAAATATTTTCTAACATAAAACATATGTCACTGTAGTTTTTGTTTCAAATTTGGTTTCAGCTCTTCATTTTTGGACACTCTTTTAGAGTTAACAAAATTGGCAGACGCTATCACTTAATATTAAATCAACAAATAGTACATTTTCTTTAAAATTAGTGATCACCAAATTTAAAGCCTTCATAAAGTAAGATCCGAAGATTGGGAAAAGGTCTCTCAGGTATGATTTATAACTATATTTATTTATGAAAATTTAATGAAATTTATTATATACTTTACACTGTTGTTAATGAATTTTATCTAAATAAGAAAGTGAAGCAGACTTTGAAGACTACAGATAATGACTGATAGCCAATATCAAAAAACGAACCTAGTTGAGTCCCTAAAAAGTAGTGTTGTAATATAACATAAAGTTATGTAGCACTATTTTATTGTCTCATTGGCTTCTCACTTGTTGGGGAAGACAGATCCGTTTAGAGTAAATTAGTATTTTTTTTTGTATCATATCTCACTTACAATTTCAAGAGTAATTTAGTTGATTAGTATGCTTAGTGTACTAAGAATGCAAATATTCATTTATTCCTATTTCACTGACCTAAATAGCAACTTCTGCCTTAAAAATTATGTCTTAAACTGATAATTGAAAGTATAGCTTTAGTTAAGGTTATACAAGAAATGCACAAATGCATATATAGTTTTTGGTTTACAGCCACACATAGTTATTCTTTACACACCCTGTTTTATTTGCATACGATATTAAGTCGGCGCCGCCATCAATGGTACAATCCTTCCGAACTTGTCTCAGGGTAATATGTATAATAATAAATTGGATGAGACGAACCACAAAGCAGTCCAGTACCAAGACAGAATTTAAGTTGTGCAAATTTTTTTGCAGTTTTAAATGTTACAGGGGGTCTTCCACATGTTCTCATCTATATTTATCTGCGAGATGACTATAACATATTGATAAATCCAATAGTAATTGATAGTGAAAAATAGAACCTTGACTAAGTAAATTCTATAGTTTTAACTACTTTAGCAATGATTCTGTAAAAAATGATAAAGCACTTTAAATCTTGGTCACCATGACAAGATGTAACAATCCAAGATGCTTGGATCCAACTATGATATGATTAAAATTAGTTACCACAACGATTCACATAATAATATTTTTATGATATTTATTAATACACTTTCACATATTTTAAAATAAATAAGTGGATAAGGCGTTTCCACATATTTGTAAATATCTGACATTACTTTTATTGATCATACAATGTTATTCATACTGAACGTTTTAGTAGTACTGAACGTTGTACTTAAATGTGACAGATGAAATGATATTTTCATAACTTATTGTACATATATTTTGGTTGTATTTAGATTTCCATGCGGCCATAGATAGATAGCAATGGCAGTTTATTTTACAAGAGGATACAATTTCCCATAAATTTTTGGGACACTCTACTTATTTCCAGGGAATCGTTCTAATGAAAGGGAGAATATCTCTGACTCTTATATGTGCAATATCGGATAAATAATAAAGAGTGTGTCCATCAATAAAGTAGATAAACGCCTTTTAGTAAATGCTGGTGAGTGACAGTGCAGCGAAGTGACCTTTTCAACTTACTCCTCTCAACTATAGCTATTATTGTAGTCGCTAAAAAGAGATTCCATTCTGTCGGGATAACTGCTTCTAAAATAATTTCCTGTCAATGCGGTATTAGTGTGGACCATAAGATAAGATAATTGCTTGATTTTCTTATGATTGTAGAAGAATCTTGTCGTTTTTATGATGGTTTATCTTGTGTGCTCTTTGAACCATCTATAGGCCACCATCCATTTTGTTGCTGAAATAAACATTGTAAATTCAGTTTTGTTGGAAAAGTCAACGGTTTTAAAATTATTTAGGATTCTTAAGCTATATTGTTTGAAAACATTTTTAATCAAAATAGCTTTGAAATATTTTTAAAATATTTAGATTAAATATTAAAGTAAACTTAAAAGTTGTTTACTTATTTCAGATAAAGAATTTCTTATATGTCAATTACAAATAATTTCAAATAATTTATTAACAAAATCTTTTTCTTAGAAGCGGTTTAGAGTCAGAGTATAGTTAAACTAAATTTCAGCAAAATTATTGAGAGTTGACGAATAGAAATTTGCAAACATTTTACTGGGTAAGTTCTCTTAAAAGATTAAAAAATATTTATTATTTTATATTATGAAACTTGAAAAGTCCACGGAAATATATTTGGTTATAAAATTTTCTTCAATTATTTAAAATTCAATAATATGGAGCGCTCTTTTAAATGGTATATCTAACATGTTATTCCTTGATTCCATCACGTATTGAACCATAAGTTTACAGGTTATTCGAGGATACTTGAGTATCCTATACTCTCTCTAATTATAAATAAATATGATGATTTATTAAGTAAGGGACTCATGTCAATAAGCAACTGACTTCATATGTGGAATTATTGAATCCAATACTGTGATAGGTTATTGACTGTACAGATGCGGTTGAGACCACTCTTTGGTAGTAGCTCAACAAAAAAATCTGCCTAAAAAGCTAAAGAATTTATTAAAAAAATTTATATTTTTGTCATAAAAATTTTTAATACAAATGAGCAACATTTTAAAATTACCATTAAATGAACATAAAACTTATGATTTCAGCAGTTATTGACTGTTATAGATATAGTCAGCAAATTTTCATTGCATTATTTTTATGAGAAAACAAAATTGTCATAAAAATTCCACATAAAATTGTTAATAATTTTTATCAATCAAAACAAACTCTGTAGTTTAATTTTTATATTCTGATTTTTTTATTTTGAAAAGGTGTAAGTGTATCATTTTAGTCCTTTTTTCCTTGCACTTCATTATCTTTCGTTTATGAAGGAAAACACTGCTGTGTAACATCACTAAATTTTTGATTTAACATTGTGTTATTTCAACTGAAAATCATTCTCTGTAATAAAGTTTATTAACTTACCTAATCATTAGAAAGTATCTGTTTATCTTTAAACAATAAAAAAGTACATATAAAAAATTTTCAAAAAAAATTTAATAAAATACATTGATACAGCAAAACCCAATGAACCACAGTAACTTTAAATTAAAGATCCTTTAATTGACCATTTATGCAGAACATTTTCTTTAATAGGCTATTTATCCAAGTGCCGTGACTTATTTAAAATAATTTAATTTTTAATTTTATAGCACCTTTTCTAATAAAATCTAATATACAATCTATACATTGTTTTCATAATTTTTGACTAAGAAACTTCTTAGAGTGTTAAGAAGAGTAAAAAGATACAACAATACCCACAGCCTGATCTAATCTCATGGAAGTGGTTCCCTAAAAATTTTTAGAATACCAGCTTACAACTATTCGTGAGTGATGGTAGATGATTAGTGTAACATATAATCCGTCAAATTATTATAGAAACTTGATAGAATACACTTGCCGTACTTTGTGTACATCGTTTGTAAATCTAAAATGAAAAAACTAAGCGATTTATATTATTCTCTACACATTCCGTTATCAACAACGTTAAATTGGCGCAGAAACTTACTAATGTCTCATGCACAGATTTTCTGCTGATTTAACCGTATCCATAATGGCCGTATTCGTAGCGATATTCATTCATAGAGGACAATGATCGAGTACCTCCACCATAAACAACTCGCATTGAACTAAACATCAACGAAGTCAAAAAGATTACTCAAAGTGACAACAGTATATCTGTGATATTTATCGAGAAGAAATATTGAATATTGAGAATCGCAATCTATCAAAAAGAAGATATGTGCGCGCTTTATTCCACAGATAATTAAAAAGACTAGCGAGTTCAATATTACAACGATATGTTATTAGTATATCATCCATTCTAATTTGTAATAATATTGGAAAAGTTGTTTTCCCAATTTGAAAAGAAAGCACAATGTGAAAGTGCAGCATAGTTATGACCGTATTAGCCGACCGTTTTCTTCCACCCAAAGGGATGAGTTTACATTGAACTCATCCAAAAAAGTTAAACGTTGAACACAGAAGAGTAGCTGAGAATTCTAAAACACTTGTGAGCTAGAATTCGATGAGCTGTTTCAAAAGATTGAGTCCCAATTCGTTATCGTACAAAATCATTATAGTACTTTATAGACTTCTTGAACTGTATTCACTTAATTTAGCTCCTTACAACTACATACTATTCGTTAAATTGAAATATATTTTATAAAAGTGGAATCATTTTCCGAGACCTTCCAAATAGTCAATACTTTATGCAACCCGAATTTTTTCCCAAGAGGATCCTTTTAAAATTTGCAAAGGGAGAAGTAATTCGAAGTGTAATTATCGATTTATCGTTACTGATTTATTATATTTTTGGGACTTTCATCTTTTCAACTCCTTTAACTCCAGCGACATTTAAAACGCGTGTCTTCTTCCGATGAAGTTGTCGGAAAAGGCTTGCTGTTTTCTCATTTAAGTGCATCCGTAACCCTAAGCAATGATGCTGTTCCAACCTCCACAATCAATATCCCGCAAGGATATGCATAGAAAATTTTGGTTTGAATTAATATATAAGTTCAAAAATATTTTTTCAACACAGTTTTTTAATAACAAATTATATTTATTTATTAATTTTTTTTATTTATATAGCCTGTATTTCCATTTAAATCTGTTAAATAAAAATGGAAGATATGAATAATTTAAAACTCAATATCAAAACAGTTGAAGGTGAAACCCTTACTATTGATATTGTTAAAGATGACTCAAACTGGGACTTAAAGGTTAATGTGCTGAAACGCTCCAAGAGTAAAAGTCGCTTCATTAATAAATTGATCTTTGATGGAGAATGTGAAGACAATAGTATTGTTTTCATCGACCCCAATGAAAATGATAAAACCCATAGCCCATTTCCTAAATTAAGTGAACCATCAGAAGAAATCACAACATTTACTTATAAGATACCTAGGATGACTTCAGAACCAACTACTTCTCAAGCAGCTGCAAAACTTAAAGAACATTATAGCATAGTTGCAATTAAAGAACCGCCTAAGGCTAATTACGCTGCAAATGGTGGATCATCATTTGATTCGAGTGAGGAAGACATTAGATATTTTTTTAAAGATTTCGCTCAAGGTATCCGAAAAGATAATAAAGAAGAGGTAAATTATATTTAAATAGTTTTTTTAAAATATATTTTTTTAAATTTTTATTTGTATAGGAGAACTCTAATACATCTATTAAGTTACTTATGCGTCCAAAGGATCTTACTTATGGTTTTACTCATAGTCCAACCCAGTTAAACATTAACAAAGAAATCGAAAGGAATAAGATGACTATTGAAAGAAAATGTTACGGTCACACACCACTTATGGTGTATGACGTAAATGTTGAGGATCCTTTAGAAGCTCTTCGTACTAATAAATTTTTTATAAAAATGCTGCCAGAAATGAAACGTACTCCAGAAATAATTGGTGCAGTTTTACGTAAAATCTGTAATGAATGTCCGCCCATGTTAAGCATTATACGTGATAACGAGAAAGCTGTCTTGGCTATGCTTATTGATGACTTGATTCCATTGGTTGAGAAACATTCAGAATGATGCGGTAAGTAAAAACTTCTTTTCTTGAATAACTGATAATGCAGAATATAAAAAGTTTAAGCTATGTAAAAGATGGACCAAAACTGTTGAGATGTTGTTGGAGACAATTAAAAATTTATTTAAAAAGTTATGGATCAAGACTGTACCCACCATCGAATTGATGCGAATATGAAATATTTATTTATGGCAAAGCTTGACACGAAGAAAAATTTGTAAATGTTTTAAAATTATATTGTAAAAAATTTTTGTAATGCAATAGTATATACATATATATATATAATATATTCAATAGTAAATATTAAAGCAAATAAATTTAAAATGCAAGTATATTTTAAAATTTCAATGCATTTAAAGTAAGATTGTAAGACCTTCAAGATATAAGTGCATACTTTTGTGTATTATAAATTGTTATTACTAACAATCAATCACTAAATAATCATGAAGCTTATAGGCAATACATAAATTAGTCAATGAGATGGGTGGGACCCTGTAGTACCCCCACATATTAAAGAGTAAAAGTGCCCAGTTGCGCTTATATACTAACTTGCTTAGTTGATCATTACAGATGTGAGTCATTTTTGCCCGCGTTCAGTAATCTTGCCTGCCCAATCAGTTACTTGCTATTGCCAGTTGGTGGTATCGATTGCTTTCATTCATATCGTTGGTCACTTGGAAGTTCCCTACCGCGTTTTTTATCACGGGATACCGAATCAAACATCTTTTTTATACTGAGCAGTTTCTTCCATTCCACCGCATGTCAAAACCAGCGAATCTAATTCAATACTTTCTGCTAAGACGTAAGGGACCATAGATCTTCCGAAAAATTTTTCTCTTGAAGCTTCATACTCTGATATCTCGTAAAGTTAACTATATCGGTGTATACAATAGAGAAATATATGAGTATACTAAAATCCGTTATCAGTTCATAGTACCCGTGAAATCAAAATCGATTCCAGATTTCAATTCATTTTACCCACTATTTATAGTTATACCTATAGATTTGATGCGTAACACATTTTTAAATGGAATGCTTGAATATTTTTAAATATTTAAAAGGCATTCACTGTGTACAAAGTGTATTTGGTAAACTAATGCATTTTAATAAAACTTTGAAAAACTATTGTAGTTGGCACGCAACTATCAAGAATTGCGTGATATATTGCATTTCGTGCTGCAAGCGAAACAAAGTATCCGGATTACCAAGCCTTCAGAAGTAAGCCAGAAAATTTATGATTCTGAGAAATCATGCTTTTCATATCTTGCATTGAAACTAACGCAGTTTTATGTTTGTGCCAAAAACAGAAACACTGAAAGTTAACATATACTAAGATTAATGGCAACTATTTTCATTTGTTTAAAAAATTATAAGTATAATTACTTACCTTTTTCACACAACTACTACCAGCTTAGAGAGTAAGGCTTCGGAGTGGATTAAAACTTTTTTTAATGATTGAGTGCAATATTTCCTTTTAATATCACGAACTTAGCCTTACAATTTAAATGTGCTTACGATATATAAATCAAACTCTGAGATATTTGATATGACTATTGCAGTTTGTTTTCATTCTTGTACATAATTTATAAAATTTTCCTGTTATTGTAGTAAGAAGTTGAAGTTGGTTTAGGAGTCTTAAGTCATTGCAGGACTAGTACCTTAGTGATTCCTTAAATTTTTTTTTCCATGACCCTCTTAAATTTAGACACAATATTCCAACAATATACGCAGTGTTACGGACAGGCGACGTTTGAGCTAGCCAATATGGTCTTTTGGGGCATAAATTTGGAGCCGTGTCACCCAATACAATATTAACATAAAGACTTCAAAATGAAGCTATTCGAAATATTGTTTAAAGTTCATGGTATATTCACAGTGATGATGATATTAATCAAGTCCTTAACAACTCAACAGTTGTTGAAGTAATTTAAGGACAAGAAAATTCATTCTAAGCGGTATAAGTTAAATATTCTTTTATTTAATATAATATTAAAAGTTAAATATTTTTTTATTTAATCAGAAGTATTGATGTTGCTTCTTCGGAAGCTAAAGCAGGAGAGACCGAGCGCACTTTTGCTAAGTTGGGAGCTACCGAAGCCAAACGGGACTTTACCAGACAAACAAGTGGATGTCCCGTTTGGTAGCAACCATGCGTTCGAACAATATCGCATGATTGCTCCGTTAATGAAACTAAGCACAGGGTCGGATTTGGGGTACGCGGGTGTTAACTTATATAAACGAAAAAGATGGCAGATTTCTGAACACTGCAGGTCTATTTTCACGACGTTATCGAAAGAAACCACATAAATTAATTCGTATTTCACATAAAGTAAGAAAAGTTTTTAAAAACATTTTAGGTAAATTACTTGTTAGTTCCTCATAACTAGTTATAGTGTAGAAGGAAAGAGAATCACTTTTAATGAGCAACATATTATTACTTTAGTAAAACTTTCAAGACATTGAATGTTGACTTTGGAACAATGAAGATATATGGTCTTATATCTAACTATTAGAAAAAGCAGATCTAATGCATTTCAAAAACTTCAGGAAAACCAACTCGTAAGAATGAATGGTGAAGATTTTCACAGCATTAAGGAAACTTCATTCCAGTATTCAGGGAAGAGAGATGTGAACAGATAGGTTTAATTATTAGATATTTAGTATCTCGAGGAATCGAACCAGCTCCTACGGAGGGAGTTTTCGAAGGTCTTCATTCTCTAATTGGTATGCACCTAAAATTTTGTTTCTTCTGTGCTCTACTGCATCACAGTTGTATTTCACATAGTGAATCATTATTTGTATAATTTTTTTGATGAGAATTGTTTGTAAAATTTTTAAATTAATTACTTTTGATTATTTAAAATGAGCTTAAGTGCTTTAATATGCATAAATAATAATTTCAATATAAAGAATTGCCAATTTTGTAATCACACTGTAACAAAACTTGGAATGTAAACCAATGAAGCCACACGAATAATTGTAATTAATTTCACTTGTTTTTTTGGTTTTTGGTACAAATTTTTCGATTACTGTTTGTCATTAATTATGTCCTTTAGCATTTTTAATTATGAGACGAAAGCTGTATTGACAACAATTCAGCATCATTTGCTTTCATTTGCGGCTTTAAATGTGTTAATAATGTCACTTCCAGTGTTGACATTCGGGTTTTATATTTTTAAAAATTCTTTTTTAAATATTTTTTTAATTATTGCTTTAAAATTTTAATGATGAATAAATATCGGTTGGGAAAAAGCACGGTTGTTCAAATATTCGCATCGAATCTCATCGTATAATTTTAATATAAATTTAAATATTGTTATTCATATTTTTATTTATGTTTATTTAATTGAGTGTAATTGTAAATTTAATTCTGTATGAATAAATACCATATTATATATATAATTTACAATTTATTTTTAACGTGAAATTAAAGGCCGCAACATATCCACGTAAAATATTTCTTGTGAACTCCCAACAGAAATTTAACTTCCAAATGAAATTTTATGATGTTCACACCTATGCTTTATCAGGCATTTTTTTATTTGTTAATGACATAACGACAATATTGCTTAAAGTTGCCGATTTTTTTAATTGTTTTATTGACCAATATTTAACCAAATCATTCACGATATTTGTTAGAGATTGCTGTAATGATATTCACAATCCCATTCGAAATCATCGAAAGACACAGTGTAAGACTTGAACCCATTAAAACCACTTCTTAGGAATAAATGGAGAAGATTTCCACAGCAATGTAGAAACTTCATTCCAGTAATCAGGGGAGAGAGATGAGAACAGATAGACTTAATATCTAGTGGACTAGATTCATCTAAGCCAGAAAGCATGGGCGAGAATTGTACAATTTCTAAGGCGTATAGATTTGGTGCGGAACAATAAGAACCGTGCTGTCTGCAATTGAGATGATTCAATGCAAATTTGTAAGGACTAACGACTATATTGTAATACTTTGAAGTAGTCAATATAAAAATCTGTGATGATACTCATAGTTAGTATTGCAGCTATTGGAAAAAGCCTGGCACACCTAATCTAAATAGACGTTTTATCAAGCTCACAAATTCTTCACTGCACTGCTGACTACGGTGAATGTGGTTTTCTTTTTTAACATTTATTGAGTTCGAGGATTTGTCGGTAGTAAAGTCAGTCATGAGAAGTTTTTGTGAATATTTGACTGAATACGACTGAATATTTGTTTTGTGCATTCATGTTTCCTTTACTTCATTTTATAATTTTAGATAATTTTATTCATTTCAGTTTTGTTGTGTATTCCAAGTAATTATTTTAAATTTGTGAGCTTGTTTCTGGCTTTGAATGGAGTTTTCAGTGATTTTGTTCCAAACTTTGCGTCATTAACTTTGCAAACTTAAAAGTTTACTTTATATTTATTCAGAGCAAAGGCAACAGGTTATGCTAAACTTTACTGGAAGATAATTCATAAATATTAGTTTTGCATGCATAAACAATTTGTATGCTGGTGGTCCAGAGTGATGCTGGAAAATTTTAATGAAGGCAGTATTGATTGAATAATATTGAAGTATTGAAAATGGATTGCAGTGTTTAGAAAACTGAAAACAAACTTTTGTTAGATTAATTTAAACCGACACGCTGTAGCGCTTTTGGTCGCTTTTCAGTGACTCCATGTAGAATCATAGTAGACCTTGTCGTAGAGCTTTTTTCCTGATATAGAGCCATCAAGCAAATTTTGTAAATCCAGTTTTAACAATCTTGTTGAGTTGGTTGTGACTAGGTGACCTTTTAGATAAGTTCTCAATAGTCTCAGCTTTCTTCTCTACTAAAAACAGATAAATTACCGTAGTTGTAAGGATTAATCAGTTCGGCAGTTACGTAGTGTGTCGCAAAACGATAAGCTCTAATTAAGGTACTTTAAAGTCTTCCATATATTGTTGATAGTCATTCGTTTTTAATAAGGATTTATCTTCACTTAATGTCTAATAACTTATATAACAGATGTTTATGCATTTTTTATAATTCCTAAACTTATAAAATTAAAGTACTCGTATTTTTTATTTTTGCTTTAAACGATTAAAGAAGGCTATTTAGAAGTATTTTGTCTCCTTAAAAGTTCCTTCAAATTAAAAATCTTTAGTAAAAGGAAAAGGTTTGATAAATATTACATAATTACTGATTCCAGACACGTTTATCGCTGCAAAACGAGTAAATAAGGTCGCCAGGAAATACGCTTTGTATGAGGAATATCAAAATGCTGTGACTGCTTTAGTTCGGTGGTTGGAGAAGGTGGAGCTGAGGCTGGAGCTGAAACATAAAATGAAAGACACGAAACGAACGTATTTAATAGTAGCAGCGAAATATGGTTTTTATATTGTTTTACTTTTAATAGATTCATAAAAGGAGAGCTGAAATAAATACTTTAGTTTTAGTATCTGGCTTTTAATGGAGGCAGACCACAAAAGCAACAACAATAAAGTAGTTGTACAAATAGAAAATGGCAGGATTGCAGTTTCCCGAAGTCAAATAACCGCTCTACTGATACTCGTAGGTGATGGCTGGCAATGAAGCTGGTGCCTGTAGTTGATGTAACTGTTGCCATATTGCATAGACATCGAAGACGTGCGCTTGTTACTTTATTAATATTAAAAACGTGCCCTAAGTGTAACCCATTTAATTTGAGTTGGTCTGTGCAGGTATTAAGGAAAAAACTGTTAATAGTTTTAAGTTTGCCATTAATTGCAATACGAGTTGAGCTTCCTGTTATGATGGCAATGTATAAAGGAAAAATTAATTAAATAAGTTAAATTGCAGCTGGATTTAAATTAACTTATTGTTTTTATGTAGGAAAATTAATTTCATACTTAATACCTATATATGGGTATATCATCAATTGAACGATGTTCTAAGTAATTAACGACAACAGTTAATGGTTAATATGGCTTGTGAAATAAATTGTTTTTCTGCAATTAAATTGTTTTGTATGTAATACAAGAGTTCATGTCATATGATTTATATATCTATAAACTGAAAAAACTTATGTTTTATAATCATAATTTATGAGTTTATATAGTAGATTCATTCAATCGAATAAAAATGTTTTAAAAAATATTCTTACTCTATTTCAAAAATAACCTTCACTATAATATATATATGAATAGTCTACATAGATAAAAAATTATCCAAAAATAAAAGAAATACATATTAGTCTAATTAATAATCAAAACCTAATTGCACAACCTTAGTGTACGATTAGTGATTGTCTATATTAGAAGTGTCGAAAGCATAGGTCACGGGCCTCATGAGGTCACGGCTAATATTTGTGCAGGCCGCGACATGTATCTAATCCACCTCAAGTAGGCAAATTTTTCGTTCTTATATTTTGGTAACATTACATTATTTTATTTTTATGTTATTCTAAATAAATTAATTAAAATGTTTTAAATAATTTATTTTAAATAAATTATATGACCATAATTTATTTATGGTCACAACTAATATTAATAATGTTAATATTGATAGAAAAACTAAATTTACATTATCGCTCTATTTTTATTTTTCTCCCGCAAAATTATGAACGTATGTATCTATATCTGCGGCCATCCAACCTATTCAGTAATTCGAATTGGCTCGCGGTCTTATATAGTCTGGACAGCCTTGGTCTATAATGTAGACTTATATATTGTATGTATATATTATGTATATATATACACATACATATATTGTACACATATTTGTATATCTTAACAAATACTATAAAAAGGATTAAAACAAAATTGAATAAATAATGAAGCAGTTCTTTGTAAAATTTAAAAAAAAAGAAAGAAAATGCTTAAATTGTTTATAAATTAAATATTAATAAATTAATTACAAATTAATATTAGCACAGACAAACTTCTCTATAACGCAAAGACAGCTATAGGAAAACATATGTTTGACGAACAGTTTTAAGTACACTTGTAAGAAATACTTTTACCACATTTCTTTTGAAGTCATTTTGACTTTTTTCAGATTTCTCTTTTTGTTTATATGAACTATTTATTATATTATATTATTGTTAGGATATGTGGCACAGCGACCGTCGGGTCTATTTTGCCCCCTTCTAGGTTCAAAGTAGGTCTCTCTAAACCCTATTGCGTCAATAAAAAGTAGTATAAAACTTACTTTACATAGTTTTATTATCTCTTCTCTAAGAATATATATACCCAGGAATCTAATCCGTTTCTGCATTAATGCAAGGTATTCTAATAGCACATGTGTGACTGACTCTTCATTCTCTTCACAGACTCTACAGTTTGCCTCTGTATATATACCTAGTCTCGTAAGGCGGTATTTTAGTCTACAGTGCCCTGTTATGGCTCGATTATATGAACTAATTTGAAGTGAATCTCTTTAAAGCAAATTTCTCTTCTTTAACGAAAATTTTTATTTTTTTTTAAGAAATTTCATCTTTTTGAAGAAATTCGATTTGAAGATACTCGAATTTTTTCCGTTTTTCCCCTTAGAGCGACAATTTTTTGTAGCAAATTGCTTATCTTTAGCGAAGACTCTATCAAAGAAATTTTTTTTAAAGCACAAAGTTTTTTTTTCAGTTTTTTTTATATATATAAACACATCTGCGTTGGTATTGCGAATTAATATAGATATTATTTGCTCCATTAAACAAAATAAAGTTATAAATAAATACAACTATATAATGAAAATAATATAAGGTACGTAAAAGTCTTAATTGATTACAAACATTTAATTAAAATATATAATAAAAATTCTAGTTAATTATTCAAAATGTTATTAATTTAAATGTATGTGTTTTATGTAAATTTTTAAATTATTTTCAGATAAAACAAACAAATAAATAAATAAAATCAAATACAATAAAATAAAATAAAATAAATAAAAAATAAATAAATAAATGAAATAAATAAATAAGTTGTTGTATATTAATATTATGTGTAAATACTAGTAATAAGTAGTAAGTAGTAGTAAGTACTAGTAATTACAAAACTTATGCCACCAGCTGCAGTTAAGCAAATAATAAAAATATTTTTTTTATTGAAATTATGTTGTATCAGCCTTGTCATTGGTGTGGTACTAGGTGTCTAGCATGACACGGTGACAGGGCTGGTATGGTCGCCGGTTTTGGGATGGGGTTTTTGACACTTAGTTACCACCGCTGACATATTTAAATATAAAAACAAATATAAATATAAAATCTTAATTCCTCTTCATTTATTTTTATAACAAAAAGAAAACAAAAAAAAACTCCACACTAATTATAAAATTCTAATTCTTTTTTCTTTTTTCTTTTTCTAATAACAAAAAGAAAACCTAAAAGCTCTAACCAATCTAAAAAATTTTTAACTCCTCCTTTCTTATCTTTTCCTACTCAAATTAATTCCGATAATCAATATACTTTACATATCGCAAAAAAAAAATTACACAAAAAAAACATTGTTTCTTTATTTCTGTACTCCATTGTTAGACCTACTAAACAAACCTACAGCATACCTCTAGAGCTACTGCTTGCTCTATTTCTATCTATTTCATACTCATCTCATCTGCGCTGCTGCACAGTTACTATTCACGGCGAATTGCATGAAGCAGAAACTTCAAGTTTCAAGATATTTGCCAGAATATTAGTAATATAAAAGACATTTAGGAGTTTTTGGGACTTTTTGGGAGTTTTTGGGAGTACCCTATTAAAATTTTAAACAAAACCCTGATTGTCAAAAATTGAATTGCACTGTCAATTTTTTGACTTACAAAATTTTTTCTTATGCAAGTGAATTGATTTGTGAAAATTTCATAGTAAGTACATTTTCAAGATAATTCATTATTAATTTATTATTTTTTAAATAAAATTTCATTAAATTTAAATAACAAATAAATATAAATAATAGTGCAACAATATAAGAGGTGTGTTTTTAGTAAGCAGAGCTTTCGACCGTTGTTGAAGGTGTTTTTTATCGAATATTCAAATTTGTCTTATATAAAATATATTAATTGCATTCTAACAAAGATCTGAATAAATGTTATATTCGATATAAAAGTGCATTATTTTCATATTATTTCAGGAAATGTCTGATTATTCCGAAATAGCAATGAATATGTCATCTAAACAATTGGCTGCCGTTCAGGTATTTATTTCTTGAATATTCGCTGTAATAATAATTCGCTGTTTTAAAAAATAGTTGTGAAAGATAAAGATTTTTAATTCTTAAAAATTCACTAATTCACTAATTAGGCACAACGGGTTCAAAATAATGGTTACGGTGAGATGTTAGAGGAGGAACACGGCAAAAAAGGTGTAATTACTCCTAATATCGATAAAAAGTCGTTAATCGAAACAGCTCGTGCAAAGTATATTAATAAGTATGAAGTATTTATTGATTAATAATCTATATTTTTTTTCTTCATTTTTTAAATGTATTAAGTGTAATATTATAATTTTATATAATTTTTTTTCAGAGATATACCAGTTGAAACCCCACCATCTACCACCCATTTGTCAAATGTTGATGCATTCATGAGGTATGTGTATAAATATTTCAATTACTATTTTTCGGGAAAAAAGTATTATATATGTTTAAGTCGAAATTTAGTTGCAAGTCCATACAAGAACTTTAGTCGGAGACTACATTTAAATTTAAAATACGCTAATTGCAATACTTCAATATCAAATCAACAGAAAATAAATACATGTTTTAACTTTTAAATTATCGTTTACCGCATTGAATGAGAAATATATAGATTAAATCTAATGACCGAATTATATGAAGTGGTAGACACTCACTCAAGTTAATTTATAATACCATATATAACTTTGTTTCGTTTCTTTCATACAGAATGTCGCTGAGTGGAGAACGTGCTCCAGGTGTTTTGAAGAAAAAACGTGAGTTACAACACCCTTCTCAGTGTAAAGATAAAATAGAAAAGCTTCTAAAAGAAGCGGGTATCGACTACCTGTCTGATGATATAGTGCAACCTCCTGATCTTCAAGATCTGGGCTCAACCCAAAGGAGAACTTCAGACATACGAAGCTTACGCCTAGCAAGACCACTGTTAGAATGTGAGAGTGAAGGCATGTGGCCAAACATCTACACCGGTGTGGATCGACCTAACATGGAGACGAAGGAAACACTCAATAAAAAATAAATCATGATACCTATGATATGATACCTATTACAATCTTAATATATACATATTCATTCATTTAATACTGTGTATTCAATTAAATTAAGTTATTTAGTTATTTTTATTGAGTACATAGTAGAATTTCCCTAAAATTATGGATAGTGTTTTTGATTGTCAAATTCAGACTAGATTCACTTGACTAAGTTCATCTTCACAATCGCAATGATCTGCTTCATAACATTTTTGAGAAACGCTACCAAAAGCCTTATTGGAAATAAAATGATAATTAGTTAGTTTCTTATGTCGACAGATACATACGAATCCCATACAATCAAGCCTACAGTTATGAAATAAATAACAAATAAATTGGAGTTAATAACTTTTATATTAAATATTTTTCCAGGTTATTTATTCCTGCTCACATTACTTGTTTTCCAATATTACCTGTAAATTATTCTTCATATTTCTGTATTGTCTCTCTAGTCCCTGATTTTCCATTTCCATTATTTTCAAAGCATGAAATATACGTTCATCAATACACTTGCACCAAAAAAATGATATAAAAGTCATAAGAATTTGTAGCAAGTACAGAACTGTTTTTATACTTGCTAGAAACTATATCATTCACAGATGTAAAGAATACTAACGTCATTGCGATACAATTCATCAAATCATCAAAACGTTTGGGAGTGCCATTGACCTCTTCCATTGTTTTAAATTCGTCAAGTTCGTAGAATCCAATCTGAAAGTTACTTACAACAAGAAGCTGTCCACTTGTAATTAATGGATCCTTTATTTGTGGTATGTTCACCTCATAAGAAATAAATGAAATAAATGGCGAATATCAAAATTGAAAATTCGTTCTGAGCAGGGATGGATTTCCATAAGCAATATTTTGGAGTGAAGTCGAAGACTCTAGGTAATATCTAGAGTCTTCTAAATTAACGAACGTTTTTAGAGTAACTTAAAGTTTTGTAGTTGTGTTTGTAAATCTCAATAAAAAAAGTTACCCCAGATGTACCAGTCGAAAACGCTATTGGAGTACCAAGAGATTAAATAATAAAACTAAAATAAATTATGTACTTTTTTTTATTTTAATAGCTTGGTTTTTATATAAATTTATATATAAATTTAAAAAAACATTTTTAATTATATCTAATTTGTTCTATCATTATTCAGTATATTTGTTCAAGACAAATCCATTTTGTAATTAAAGTCAATATTATCCAAATACTCTGGTTCAGTTGAAACATTATTTTGTGTAACCGGCGAAGGAACAGAACTTTTCAAGTTTACTTCAGGTACAACATTGGAACTATTATCATCACCAAACTGTAATGGAGGTGGATTGGACACTACAATATGCATATAAATATAATATGTAATTCACTAAAAGAACATATTTATATACTTACAATCACCACTTTTATTTTCTGTACTTAAATCAGAACCTTGAAGAAAATTTTCGTGGTCTCCTAAACATTCTTCTACTTTTCGATCACGTGGTTCATTATTCATTGATTCAGTGCATTTGGAATTTCTTTGCTTATCGACTTCAAATATTTCATCACGTATCTTTTCTGAAATTCTTTCGTCGCCTTTGACAAGATAAAAGTATACTCCTCCAGATGTTCTTCTACGTTTTCCATTCTGTAAAATGTAGGAGAATTTTAACAATTAAATAAACCAGCAAATATATTAACTGTTCTTACCAAAATCATCATTCCATCTTTTTCTTCTATAGCCTGTGTTTTTTTATATATATCCATAGGAATCTCCAAACCTAATATAGTTAAAATTCGTTCTGAAAGTATATGATAGATATTTTAAGTTTTTTTAGAGAAATCATTCATAAAATGCATATATAATCTTATTACAATATACACCCGATAATCTGAATCTTAAGTTATTTGAATAAAGTCAATAAATATAGACTGATTTAGTTTTCTTGGTGTTTGAGACTTTTAAAATATTGATATTGCAAATTAAATTGCATCGGTAAGGTAGATTCTTCACTAATGTGTTGTTAAAATCACGTGTTGTCTTCAGAATATCAGTAAGAGCTACACGATGTCAAATTCTTTAGATTCGAACAGTTAAGTTGGTGTAGTGACTTCGAATGCCATAGCGAACGCGATCACAAATAATGACCACGATTGTGAGACCAGAGTTAAAAATGTTGTTTATACTCTGACCAAAAAAGACAACTAAAACATGTATAGTACTTTAATATAGAATCTTTCTTACCGATATGTGTAATTACACAAAGATAGTCTGACTATAAATTGTTATTTCGAAAAAAGTCCTATTGACTTTGGATCGTAAATTATATTAAATTATATTCAATCTTATTCATCAATTACCTATTAAATGAGATTTCCGTTCATGAAGGTTTTTGGCCATTTCTTTGGCTATATCGGCCACATCACGCCCTTCTACGTCCTTCAGATCACGTATATACCTTTTTTTATTATGTGGAGGCTTATTTTTCAAACGACTAAAATCGAAAGCGTCATCTTGTTTTTTATTGCTCGCAGTACGACGCTGTTTCGAATTAAAACGATGACAATGAAAGTCATTTCTTGAAAATCTACCTTTTCGCTTCAGGTTTCTTGGATATTGATAACTTTCAACACTTCTTTTGTTAAATAAATCAGAAGAAACGTTTATCGATCGCATTGTTTCGTTAAGGGTTTCTTTTTCTAATGTTTCTACCCAAATATTATTTTTCTTAAATTTTGTGCCTGTCTCATTTGGCGTATTAACACGTACCATAATAGGACGCTTCTTCTGAACTTTTTGTTCAACTCTTAAAGGTTTTAGAGTGCCAAATGAATTATCAGATGAATCCTCACTATCAGATGAATTCTCACTATGAGATGAATTCTCACTATCAGATAAGAAATTATTTTTTGAGAATTCAGTGTTTTGACGTTGCAAAGGTTCATAATCATCTGACGAAACAGGGTCCTGCAGAAATATTTTTATAAGAAAATCTAAATAAATTGTGCTTTATATTTACTAATAACTCTCCATCTTCAAAACTAACTTGCGACTCGTTATTAGGTGGTCTTTGCAAAAGCGCATAAAGTTCATCTGATGATCCAATAGGCTATTAACATAATAATTAAATATATATATATATATATAAATTGATTGCCACATTTACTTTTAATTTATTAGCATTCACTTCCTTTTCGGGCTGCATTTTTTTAGAATCACTTTCACATAGTTTTAGGACGTTATCCGATGCGTTCATACTTTGCAATTTTGCATCTGTCGAGATCTATATAAGGCTTGAAATTTACACTCATGTTATAATAGAATATTTTATTTAACAACCTCAGTATTAATTGGTTCCATGTCACTCATATTGCTCCTATTAAAAATAGGTGTTAAACTTTTCAACACAGCCTCAACACAAAAAAAAGCAGTCAGTGATAACTTTGATTAGTGACAATTTTGACAGGTGTCATGAACTTAACTATTGTGACTTGCATTCAATGAACTTTATTAGATAGTTCACTACTATGACACTTGCACGTCTAAGAATGTTTTCATTCAAATCTAACAAAAGTTTCAAAGTGCACATTTCAATTTATTTTAATTCAATATTAATTATATGGCACAGCGATGGATACACAGAGGCTCAATTGACTCAGAGCGGTAGTTGTTATGCTATATATAAAACCTACAATAACAAAAACATATAATATAACAAATTTTATAATGTCATTTATCATTAATATTCAGCTGATAGAGACAGTAAACATAACCATATAATCATTTAATTTTTACACAAATCAAAGTTTCTGCACAAGTCATAAATATTTTCTTTAGCTTGTACACAAACCACAAATAGTTTTTAAATTCTATTAGTTCCCAGGGACCGACAATTACAGTTATTACAAAATTTTTTTATAATGAAAAGCATCAACAAAAAATTGTCTAAACTCAACTTTTATCCTTCATGTTATGCATACTTTTTATTTATGGACATAAAATTTATAAAATTCAATAAATAATAATTAAATTTGCTTTATATTATATTTCTCAAAAATCAAATTTTTTATGTGCATTTTATTTTCTCGCGCAGAAGTAAAAGGCCCAGTTAGACGGTAGGTAACGTAAGAAATTAACCAACTAAACCTGCGTATTTGATAGGAACGAAATAAACAAAAGCGGCGAACTTAACGCTCAGTGAGACGGTAGGTAACGTAGGAAATTAATTCGTTTCTATCGAACATACACATTTGGTTGGTTGTGCATTTTGCTTTGATTTAAGTTCTTACGTTACCTACTGTCTAACTGAGCCTTTAGAAACAAAATAGAAAAATCAAATTCAATTAGATTTTGAAGTTTGGCAAATTTAAAAATTGTGCTGAGTTGCTCGCGAAACCTCGATGAGGGTGGGTGTGTTGCAATGATGTGCGGGTTATGTTTATTACAACTAGAGGTTTAATATATTTATGAATTTGTTTTCTAACTAATATTTTTTCATTTAATTATTTTATTGATATTGTTACATATTGATTGGATTTCCATATAACGAAAATAATCAGCAGAAAATATTTTAATCAATTTATTTTATTAATAAAATTTGTACAATAGGTGAAAATATTAATAATATATATATATATTTTATTTTATCAATAATCAATAATATCTTATATATTGATCAATAGTCAGTAGAAAGTATTTAATTTATAATAAATATTGAAGAGAAATACTTATTTACTTATTTAATAATAATAAATAATATTAAAAATGCAATTTTAAAATATATAATGAAAAAATATTGAGATAAGCAATATAATAGATATTAGTCATATATAAAAATAATTCACAAGAAATATTTTTAATTATTTTACTTTAAAAGTAATTTCGTGCAAAAAATATTTATAGAAATATAGAAATTCACTGTACTGGCGGACAAGCAACTACCGGTTGGACCTTTTAATGTTTACAGTTGATTCTTTTCCTTATAATGCAATTTATTTTATAGGAAATAAAAATGTTTTAACATATGAAAGATAATGTCATTAACAATTTGTCTTCAATTTTAAATAAAATAATTTCGTGATTATTTTACGCGGAGATTTTGAAAATATTTTGTTCACATGTTCGGTTGTTCGTGAAATCTTGTCAACGGTGGGTGTGCTATTTTTCTTTATTGCAGTTAAAAGTTGTTAAACGTAACAAACATAATTAAAAAACTACTGTTTTATATATAATTTTTAAATTAAATTAAATTAAGAAAGTCTTAAATTTGGATCAATTTCATAAATTTTTTTAAAATAAATAAAAAGATATTTTTCTGTTTAAAAGACTGAAGGTTTTAAATTTTTTTATCAGTTTTAAAAAAATGAATGAAGAAAAATTAATTGATCGAGTTGAAAAAAATTCAAATCTATACGACAAAAGTCATAATGACTTTAAAAATAATGACAAGAAAAATGCAATTTGGAAGGAAATAGCTGAAGAATTGAGTGTGACGCCTACATTGCTACAAATGTCATCACAATGTTGTCCATGGCTGACTTCATCTGACGAAGTAGCGTCTACACCTGTAGAACTTCTTTTTTTAAAATTACTAATAAAACAGTACACTTAAGAGTAAGTGATAAATGTTCATCAGCGTTTATTTGCTTTTCAAATTTTTTCGCAGAAGGAGCTATTAAGTTCGATAATAAAGTATATATTTCTTTAGACATCCGTGTATGACGAAAAATTGTTCATCATCTTTTCTTTTATGGCTAAAAACGTTGTCCGGTAAAAACCATGTAGAGCACGATCCACATTAATAGAACGGACTCGCCACCTTCTATTGCGCTTTTGATTTCTCCTGCTGTACCACCGCAATATGTTTAGAAATATATTACAAACCTGCACAGTCAACTCATTTCGATTATTCACATTTCACAATAATTTACTCATTTTAATTATTTCGCTTTACAAATATTTTCGTATGAAGAAAATATAGAAATTACGGACAAAACTTCCAACTGGAACTTTTGAAAATATTTTGCTTACATGTTCAAATGTAAACAAAATCAGCTGCTTGCTTACCGTCTAACACCGACTTAATTCAGCGATATTTTCTAGTGCTGTTCATATTCGAATTTACGAAGTATTCGAAGAAATTCGAATATTCGAATAGTAAACAAAGTCTTCGAAGTTGAAAAAAACTTCGAAGTTTTTGTGAATTTTTGTTCTCGAAGTCTTCGAAGTTTAAATGTAGTGAAAAACTTCGAAGACTTCGAAGACTTCGTAAGCAAAAGGTGAAGTGAGAGCGCACAATGCAAACAAACGTGCATCACACAAATTATTTGAGGGATGAAAGCGTTTGCTTTGTTTGTACGGTTTTATGTTTTTTGTTGTTATTCTATGCAGAAATATTATTGTTTTATTTTATTACATAAAATTTATTTTATTATTAAATATGTATTATAATATACATTATTATTAAATATGTTATTATTAAATATTTTTTATATTAAATAAAAAATTCACATTTTAAATAACTTATATTTATTATTTATATTTAAAAAATCATATTTGAGAAAATTTTTAATATAATATAAAATATATACGTAATAATATGAAAATATTGATATTGATGGATTTTATTAGTAATGGAATTTTATAAAAATTTTCATTTTCCTTTAAAAAGAAAATCACAAATTAAAACCTTGAAAATTAGTTATGGAAAAATGAGTTTCGCTCATTAATGCCTAATTATTTGACCTGTATGAGCTGTGATGATCACGCAGGTAAGCGCAAATTTATTTTTGCATTATAAAATTTTGAATGTTTTGTTGTAGTTACAGTTATTTTACTGTTTATGGAAAATTTTTAAATCCCTTATTCTAGGAAAAGAAATACATAATATTATAAGGAAGTATCTAAATAAAATGTAAATTAGTGTATAAGCAAAATTGTATAAAAGAAATTCCATCAAATTTTCATGTATTTTATATTATATTAAAAATTTTCATAAATATAATTTTTTAAATATAAATAATAAATATAAGTTATTTAAAATGTGAATTTTTTATTTAATATAAAAAATATTTAATAATAACATATTTAATAATAATATGTATTATAATACATATTTAATAATAAAATAAAAAAATAAATTTTATGTAATAAAATAAAACAAAAAAACATGTTTTTAATTTTCTGCATAGAATAACAACAAAAACATAAAACCGTACAAACAAAGCAAACGCTTTCATCCCTCAAATAATTTGTGTGATGCACGTTTGTTTGCATTGTGCGCTCTCACTTCACCTTTTGCTTACGAAGTCTTCGAAGTCTTCGAAGTTTTTCACTACATTTAAACTTCGAAGACTTCGAGAACAAAAATTCACAAAAACTTCGAAGTTTTTTCCAACTTCGAAGACTTCGTTGAAATGCGAATATTCGAATATTCGAAGAACTTCGAATTTTTAAAAACTTCGAATAATGTGAACAGCACTAATATTTTCATTTCGTTTCTCCTTAAGTTCTTACGTTACCTACCGTCTAACTGGGCCTTAACTCTTAAAATTCTGTTTTTTATTTTAAAACGCACAAATAACTGTGACTTTTGCATATAAAAATTATTATTATTATTGTTATTATTATTATTCTGCAAAGTGTTTGAAATCGTATATATGTAATCACATTTATTACATAGAAAAGCTTGTTTATTGTGTGATATAATCACATTATTAACATATAAATAAAGTAAGCATCAATTACCGTACGTGTTTATATTTAACAGAAAAAATATGCATTTGGAGGGGTGTTCATTTTTATGAATAGTATTTACCAATATTCGAGGTAAAAAAGTAAATTTTTCACAAAAAGACTTTCGCCAAAAGTAAATAGATCAAATCACCAATTAGTCCATTAAATATTCTCTAATTTGCCGCCTAATACGTTCTTGGTCTTAAATGTTTCGGAAAGATTATAATTCAATTCTTATTATTTTTTGAATATAAATTTTATGGTAATTACAGAACTATAAACTGATATCAAAGGCATGTGCATGGTGAACTTGTCCACGAGGCCCTGTTTCATTATGAATGAACCCCCTTATATGTCATATATATTTCGTGTCTTGGCTATAGCGGTGTCATTTTAAGTGGTGCTATAGAATGCATTAATTGATGCGGACAAATATGTTGTGACTATATAAGAACTATTTTCCAAAACTTTTCACATTCATTTACATGATTGAAAGTATTAAAGGATTGTTATTTAATTGCTTAAAACTGTTTATCAATTATTTTATTTTATTCTAACGAAGAATTGAGGCTTAGAATATATTATTATGAAACCGCTACATGATCTGAAGTAGTTTTTTTTATTATAAATCTTCAACCGTAAATATATTATTATAGTTTTATTTAAACAACAATATTTTGTGACATGATTTTTTTACTTAAAAATGAAATAAATTTTTGTTTGTGACTTAAAGAAATTATTAGAAATTGTTTTGAAAAGATTTTATAAATCGGAAGATGCTTTAAATCGATATAATGCTTTAAGATCTGATATTAATATATATATATATATTTTAATATATAGTACACATTATTTATAAATAAAAATAACTAAATAAATACTCGTGCATGGCATACAAAATAGCCCAGAAAAAATGACTGACTCCAGTAAAAGTGAAAATTTCCTGATGAGACATTGCTTTTCCACAAATTTGAATACTCATTCGGGTACATCTTCATGTCCTTGCAAGAGATTTGTTTGTCGATCTGTGCGATTTTTTGTCTGGCAGTTCAAAATTTGAAGCAAGAGTCTAACCTGTTGTTGTCTGTGAATAATCTTCATGCTTTTGTGAAATTTGTTTCTGTTTGTTTGTGGGTTTGTGTCGTTAAAAGTCTACATTGTCTCGAAAGTACGTCTGGAAATCTGCACAACTTTCGCTGCTACTATCTCCTCATGTTATTCCATGAGTATTTCGTATTGTTGTGTAATTATTCGCTTAGTTAGGTCGGAAATGGAAGTTGAAGATGAGCCCAAAAGTGTGAAAAAATTGTGTAAAACATGCACAAGTGTCCTTTGCATTTGGTACTTCCTGTGTGCTGAGGCATGGGGACACAGCTTGAAAATTTAACTACATTTTACGTTCCTATAGTTAATATTTGAGTCTCGTTCCAAGCTCCAAGTTTGCAGGCGATTACATTGTGAGGCGATGACAGGTGAAAACTAATTTATATGCAGTTTATTCAATTTGCTTTTTGTTAGCTTTTATTTCATTGTTTTCTCAAACAAAAACTTTTGTTTTAATTATGACTGTAGTTTTAATTATAATATAAATTACAGAGCATATGCAAATAAGCTTAGATTCAAATGAAAACGTTACTGCTTTAGGAAATGTGTACATTTTGAAAGAAACTTTAGTATTTGATGTTGTATATTATACGAATTTCCATTTAATTTCTATTTGGAAATAAATTTTTAAGTATTACGATATTGAATATATGGACATATATGTGGTTCAGTAGGAAGTAGAGAAATATTTGTTAACCACATTTATTTAATTTTTGAGTTTCATACATATACATTCACAGAAAAATGCTTCATAGAAAAAGGAACTTGCAAAAATGAACTTAACGGGCGGTGAATGAGGGCAAAATGGAGTACATGTCGGCTACTGGAAGAAACATGCGTAGCAAAACGGTAAATTAGTGGTTGGCGACTATACTTTCCAATCTGTCAAGAATTTACCTATCGTAACAAACAACAAGGATATCAGTCTGGAGATAAGACGAAGAATCACTATTGCTAATAGGTGCTACTATAGGCTCAGTAGGCAATTGTGATGTGGAGCTGCCTTTGAATAACTTAAACTTACGCTCTAAATGTTACTCATCCTTCCTTTAATATAAATTAACATCTGTATTAATGTGATGTGTTACCTTATACAGTAACACAATAGGCCTAAGTGGATCCTTTTTGAATTCCGATATAATATTTAATGTAGCAATATAAAATGAAGTGAAGTTTCATGTTCTTGATGCTGTAAAACTGTAGAAAGCATTTTGTGGTGCGATTATAGTTTTCCATTCTAATTTACTCTTTTGACTACAACAAAAGTTTATACAACTTAATCATCAAGCTAATGGTGGACACAACAAATGGATTGTCGATTTTTGCTTTAGTAAGCAATATATAAATTTCATAAATTAGTTTCCGCTAAATTCAATGATATAATCAATTGAATTGACTTCAGAGCCTGGATTAATGAGCAAACAATATTATATTAAGTGTTTCACGAGTTTGGAAGAAAATTGTCTATTACGAGCTGCTCCATCCACAACTCGACCGCTTGAACGGAACAATCAAGGAAAACTGATTGAAATTCATCAACAAAATAATAGTTAAATATTTTCCAATTTATTTAGTAATTTGTTTACAATACAATATTTAACGTTTGTATGTTAAGACATTTGTATTGAAAAATCTTAAAATAAACAGCACACAATAATGATAACCAAATTAAAAACATTTAACTGAAATCCAACACATAAAAAGTGAATTATAACAGCACTATAAATAGAAAAATTTTTCATAATATTTAATAATATAGTTCTCATTTAGTTTTCTGATATTTGTTAATAAAAAATATAGACAGCTATAGAAGAATATTGTTAGCATATATTGCATTTTAATATAGTATACAGTCAGTATTGTGGCTTCTGTTGATATTGTTGGTAACTTATCACATTCCATGTTAATGCATAATAGCACTAAAAGCAAGGGATAACACTCCACTTCAAATGTAAACAGAGTCACTCTTAAATAAAGAACCTCAATATCTAATAAGAAAAAGTGTCATCAAGCAAATCTGCAGAAAAAGACAATGCTTAAAATTAAGTTTATTAATATAAATGTTAAAAATATAGGAGCTATAAGAAAATGCAATCATGATATTACAGTTAAGAAGATATATTGACATATATTGAAATATAACAGAAAAAGTAAAAAAATAAAGTATTTAATAAAAAAGTAACAAAAAAATGAAAATAAATATATAAAAAAAAAACCATTAATCCGGATCCATTAAAATTCAGCTCAATCCAGATTACTGAGACATTTGGGTTAGGAGAGTTATATTAAAAGTTATGGAGCATTCTTACATGTGTTCATGTATTCGTTATAAAAACAGAAAATAAATAAAATTGAATCATAATCAACTTCTCATTAAATTAATTAAAACATATACATGTATATCACATGATGTCACGTATAAATATATATCTATAATTCTATCTTTAGAGTAATTCAATCATAATTCAATCAAAAACATATTTAGTTATCTTATGCTATTAAAGTAAACGCATTTGTTGCAATAAATATTTCATTTTATTTACCATCTCATCGTAATTTCATTGCAATTTAGTGTTCATTTAGGCACATACGCCGCACCTAATATTTCATTATGGTAAACAACTCATTGCAATTTAGTGTTCATTTAGGCACATACGCCGCGATGAAATGTATGTAACGACAAAATGTTTATAAACCAAAGAAATAGATTTTACATATCAGTAATTTACAACTACTTTATTCATATATAATAATCTTCAACAGATTCCCTGCTCTGTTTTTATGTTATTTTCTGAAGAGATAATGTTCTTCTTAAGGCAGTAATGACGTGGTTTTGTATTATGTATTAATGCATCTTATTTCGTTTAATGTAAAAATCCGTATGTGTATAATATGTGTATTGATTTATTATAATCTTGTAGCATAGTTGCGAAAATTTTAACAATAGAACGTGATATTGATTTAAATAGATCTCATTTTATTTGTATGTGAGTGTAAGATATACTTTTTACTAATATTTGCGGTTTCGTATGAAACATTGAAGAAATATTTAAACTATTTTATAACATAACATTTCAACAAGTCCTTGTCTGACAACAGTGGGGTGTATTTATTATGACGTGTTCGTAGCATTTATTATGCAGGGACCTTACGGACAGTAATTGTCAACACATAATTTCAGTACATTTCAACCTAATCAGCTTTCGCAGACGAACCGAAACTATTGCTGCAACTGCAATTATGTGTGCAAATTTTATGATTTTGTAACCTGATATCGCATATCATGATGTCAGTCACTTTGCAGATACAAGCACGAACAGATTCACAGATATGGATACAACATGCGGTAGCGAACGAGTATCTGCTTTTGTTTGTAAATTTCAAATGAACATAAGCTAAATCGAGTAACTAAATTTCAACCACAACACGACTTCGGATAGACAAAATGACCGAAAGTCATTTTCTGAAATTGTTGGTGATTATGGCGTGATAATGATGTGTCATGCATATTTCATTTTAATATTAAATGCTTCCTTGACAATGCAATACGCAAATGAGCTCAGAGGAGCGTTTTGAAAATGCATCAGTTAAGTTGCAATTGCCGTTTGAAACGCAGTTGGAATTTCTGATTTCTGTTTGCTGATTATTTTAGTTTATTTACGATTGAGAGCATTTAACAATAGCTGTTCATGTTTCTGCCGGAATCAACTTAGTTTAATGTATCTGTTCAGTTCTAATGCTAACTGCATTAAGTTGTTCAAATAGACAAACACAAGCAATTAAAATTTTACAGTCTCCTTTCACTAAGGACATGCATTTCAGTTGACAAAAATGAGTATCGGTTTCACAAGGAAACAAAATATATTAGCAATACTACATCATTAACTTTACAGGCAAAGATATTTTAACAGATTGCATTAACTACTAAAAAGTGGCCTAATTGAACTGCAACTTTTTAGAAAAATGTGGGTGGAATAATAGTTTTGAGTGGTACACAGCCGATCAACAAACTGCTTTCTTGTTGAATAAATATAATCCTTTGGAAACTTCAATATTACTATTTCTTTGAACTATCTCAATTGCACTACAACTTTCAGTATGATTTAGTGGGAATAATAGCTTTAAGTAAATTTTTTATTCATATATATTCTTTTACTCTTTTAAATAACTAATTTGATACAATTTTGTAATTCCAAAATTTTTTTTATTTTCTCATAATCCCAGTTGGTCCCAAACCCCACTCTCCATATTTCTGGTTATGCGCATGCTTACATGTAAACATCCAAGCCTTTGAAGGTGTTAATTAACCTGTATTTGGATTCACGTTATTGAAGTGGTCGGGTTTCTGCGCCTTGATCCAAATAGATTTCAATTAAAATCAAACCCACCTTCTATTCATTTTTATTCCTGAATAGTCCTCTTCACCATCAAACTACCATCACCTACTTTTGCAATTCCTTTCATGTTATCTACTCAACAAATCTTCTATGGTTATCATGACAACAACAGTATAGACCACTCTGGAATTAAGCCAACTCTTTTATAATGTGGAATACGAAAAAATTTCAGTATAATTAAATACTTACAATGGGTGCTTGTGCGAGACAACTTCACCAAATCAAACAAAATAAAATTATTAATGACGTCATTTTGTCATAAGACACGTTACTTTCGGCAAATAAAAAAATTAACATTATAAAATGAGGTGATTGATCTTATGATTCCCTGTCCAAAAAAATTTGGGATATACATTTATGCTGAAGATATTACTGTACTAATATAAGTACTGTACTTTACTGTACTAGAATCTTGAAGATTTCACTGAATTAAAAAGTAAACTTCTGTTAAACAAAGAATCTTACTATATCTGGGACTATATCTTTTATACTATTCTAATAAATAGCAAATAATTTGAAAATATGTAGGAATCACGTGCCTGCAAATGCCATTAAATAGATGGTACAATCGCAGCAATATATCATAGAGTTTCAGTTGTAAATATAACCTTCAGATATCTTGTATATATAATCCTGTAAATACTTTAGTTCTCACTTAAGGTGACACAGTGATGTTTATTAAATTATAAAAATTAATTCAGTTTTTGGTACTTCGTTAGTTTGGAAAATTAACGGTATCGCAATACTGCACGATATGCCCAATCAAAACCAGCTCAATCAAAAAGTAGGATATCTAGAATAGAATAGAAAATTCTTGTTTGTAGAACTATTGGGGGATGTGCAAAGAAATGCATTCCAAGTAAATCAGAAAACAACTGCTAGCAAAACCACTAATTGGTGACAGAGGTTTACCGAGAAGAGAGATGGACAGATGATATAAGCAATTACCCTAACAAAACTCGTGTATGTGATTGTGAATTCATTGCATCAACCTAGAAAGAATATAACCCATTGACTTTAGAACCACTTCCATCAGTGTGCTACTCTTTGTAGTGCTGAGAAAAAAAACAAACATTGCTGGTTTTCTTCAAATAAATAAGCATATATTTTCATCCATTCATGAGTTTTTACAAAAAAATGATCTGCTTAAAGCAGTAAAAATTAGCAACAATTTGCTTTGCCTAGTAAAGCTGCCATATAAACATCAACCCCAAGTGCATCAGATCAGAATCTTACTTGCTTTAACAGAATTGTATTCATTTCTGTTAAAATCATAATAACAAAATATATCGTATCAAGAATATGTGGATGGCATTAACTGGCTAAAGCAAATTGTTGTTGCGAACCTCATGATAGTCCACTTCAACCAAAGCTCTAGAATTTGTATGAGCGAACTGCGACATCTTATGGAATATATTATTTTTGTATCAAGAAAGTGTGGATTGCGATAATCAAATATAATAGGATGTCGCAAGTTTCTCTTAAGTTTTTAGAGCTTTTACTCAAGTGGAAAATTAAGGGGTTCGTAACACAAATGAGCATTAGCAAATCAACACACTCCATATAGATGGAGTCTATAGATTGCATATATTTTCTTGGTATGATATCAACAGAAAGTAAAGCAATTCTCTGCCTTGAATTAAATTAGGTATACCATTCTTATGGTACGTTTCATTGTACAATATGCTATAGTAATATTGTAGTTGATTTATTTATTAAATTTACAAATAGGCAAGTACAAGATCAAGAGGACCAAGATGTGTACAAAAATACTAGAAAAGACATACAGAGTAAAAAGATTTGATTGATCGAATTATCATCAATATCAAAATGTTGCTGAAACACAGCGAAATTGAATCATTTTTCTAGCAAATCATAATTACAAAAATATCTACTGCAAGTGATTATAGTCAAAGGATAGGTTTGATATAGAAGAAAGGAAATTATCTATTCCTAGTTATACTCAAGCCTAGTGTAACAGTACACTTCGGTAATCTACTGCTCAAAACTCGACGAGCAAATGTGGCAGACAGAATTTAAGTTAAATATTTAACAATTTATTTAGTAAATGATCAGATCTAATGATCTGATTATGATCTAACATTTAATAATTGTTAGTTCACGCAGTTCTCACACAAAATGCTTCCAATGAAATGGAAATAATAAAAAATTAATTGAAGTCCCACATTCATCAAAAATTATATCAAATCTAAAATTGTAGAACTTTTGTGTGTCTTCTGTAAAAAGAAATTTAATACACATTACCTTTTGTTTTTTATAACAACTGTACTTACTATCTTTACTTTTCTTCAAAATATTTTTGAAACATTAAAACTTTTCGTAAGAAATATCATTTTTAAGCATTGCGTTAACACCTTAAAACGAGTCTGAGGTTTGAGTTGTCAGCTGTTAACTGTCAATAGGAATTCGGATTTTATTACAAACAACAAAAGTTTTAATTGATTATAAATATTTAATTAAAATATATAATAAAAATTCTAGTTAATTATTCAAAAGGTTCAGAATCGTAAGTACCCGTCTCTTTGAAGTTATGTGCAACTCTCCGCACAGATGAATATTGTCGACCAATATCTTCAGCAATTTTTCGTTGGCTTACGTCGTCTTTTCAGAATTGAACAGTAATGTTTTTGTCGTTCACTAACACTAATTTGACGTCTAGTAATTTCAACAGTAAACATTTATTATTTTCATCCAAAATATTTTTAAATGATTAATTCTTAGACACTAGGTAGTCAACTGATAATTAAATATCATTTAATTACATGATTATGTTTGCAAGCGAATTTAAATTAACGGTAAATGTAAATATTAAGAAGTGTCCGTACACTTTTTCTTCTGTGTGTATGTGTTTAAATAGTTTTCTTTATTTCTTTACTCCATTGTTAGACCTACTAAACAAACCTACAGCATACCTCTAGAGCTACTGCTTGCTCTATTTCTATCTATTTAATGCTCATCTGCGCTGCTGCACAGTTACTATTCACGGCGAATTGCATGAAGCAGAAACTTCAAGTTTCAAGATATTTGCCAGAATATTAGTTATATAAGAGACATTTAGGAGTTTTTGGGACTTTTTGGGAGTTTTTGTGAGTACCCTAATTAAAATTTTAAACAAAACCCTGATTGTCAAAAATTGAATTGCACTGTCAATCTTTTTGACTTACAAAATTTTTTCTTATGCAAGTGAATTGATTTGTGAAAATTTCATAGTAAGTACATTTTCAAGATAATTCATTATTAATTTATTATTTTTTAAATAAAATTTCATTAAATTTAAATAACAAATAAATATAAATAATAGTGCAACAATATAAGAGGTGTGTTTTTAGTAAGCAGAGCTTTCGACCGTTGTTGAAGGTGTTTTTTATCGAATATTCAAATTTGTGTTATATAAAATATATTTTAATTGCATTCTAACAAAGATCTGAATAAATGTTATATTTGATATAAAAGTGCATTATTTTCATATTATTTCAGGAAATGTCTGATTATTCCGAAATAGCAATGAATATGTCATCTAAACAATTGGCTGCCGTTCAGGTATTTATTTCTTGAATATTCGCTGTAATAATAATTCGCTGTTTTAAAAAATAGTTGTGAAAGATAAAGATTTTTAATTCTTAAAAATTCACTAATTCACTAATTAGGCACAACGGGTTCAAAATAATGGTTACGGTGAGATGTTAGAGGAGGAACACGGCAAAAAAGGTGTAATTACTCCTAATATCGATAAAAAGTCGTTAATCGAAACAGCTCGTGCAAAGTATATTAATAAGTATGAAGTATTTATTGATTAATAATCTATATTTTTTTTCTTCATTTTTTAAATGTATTAAGTGTAATATTATAATTTTATATAATTTTTTTTCAGAGATATACCAGTTGAAACCCCACCATCTACCACCCATTTGTCAAATGTTGATGCATTCATGAGGTATGTGTATAAATATTTCAATTACTATTTTTCGGGAAAAAAGTGTTATGTATGTTTAAGTCGAAATTTAGTTGCAAGTCCATACAAGAACTTTAGTCGGAGACTACATTTAAATTTAAAATACGCTAATTGCAATACTTCAATATCAAATCAACAGAAAATAAATACATGTTTTAACTTTTAAATTATCGTTTACCGCATTGAATGAGAAATATATAGATTAAATCTAATGACCGAATTATATGAAGTGGTAGACACTCACTCAAGTTAATTTATAATACCATATATAACTTTGTTTCGTTTCTTTCATACAGAATGTCGCTGAGTGGAGAACGTGCTCCAGGTGTTTTGAAGAAAAAACGTGAGTTACAACACCCTTCTCAGTGTAAAGATAAAATAGAAAAGCTTCTAAAAGAAGCGGGTATCGACTACCTGTCTGATGATATAGTGCAACCTCCTGATCTTCAAGATCTGGGCTCAACCCAAAGGAGAACTTCAGACATACGAAGCTTACGCCTAGCAAGACCACTGTTAGAATGTGAGAGTGAAGGCATGTGGCCAAACATCTACACCGGTGTGGATCGACCTAACATGGAGACGAAGGAAACACTCAATAAAAAATAAATCATGATACCTATGATATGATACCTATTACAATCTTAATATATACATATTCATTCATTTAATACTGTGTATTCAATTAAATTAAGTTATTTAGTTATTTTTATTGAGTACATAGTAGAATTTCCCTAAAATTATGGATAGTGTTTTTGATTGTCAAATTCAGACTAGATTCACTTGACTAAGTTCATCTTCACAATCGCAATGATCTGCTTCATAACATTTTTGAGAAACGCTACCAAAAGCCTTATTGGAAATAAAATGATAATTAGTTAGTTTCTTATGTCGACAGATACATACGAATCCCATACAATCAAGCCTACAGTTATGAAATAAATAACAAATAAATTGGAGTTAATAACTTTTATATTAAATATTTTTCCAGGTTATTTATTCCTGCTCACATTACTTGTTTTCCAATATTACCTGTAAATTATTCTTCATATTTCTGTATTGTCTCTCTAGTCCCTGATTTTCCATTTCCATTATTTTCAAAGCATGAAATATACGTTCATCAATACACTTGCACCAAAAAAATGATATAAAAGTCATAAGAATTTGTAGCAAGTACAGAACTGTTTTTATACTTGCTAGAAACTATATCATTCACAGATGTAAAGAATACTAACGTCATTGCGATACAATTCATCAAATCATCAAAACGTTTGGGAGTGCCATTGACCTCTTCCATTGTTTTAAATTCGTCAAGTTCGTAGAATCCAATCTGAAAGTTACTTACAACAAGAAGCTGTCCACTTGTAATTAATGGATCCTTTATTTGTGGTATGTTCACCTCATAAGAAATAAATGAAATAAATGGCGAATATCAAAATTGAAAATTCGTTCTGAGCAGGGATGGATTTCCATAAGCAATATTTTGGAGTGAAGTCGAAGACTCTAGG
>NC_051848.1:35407218-35464831 GCF_002237135.1 Teleopsis dalmanni
GGCAATAAATGTTAAATGTGGAAGTAATGCTGAACCAAAATTCAGCTCCAAACACACCGAAGTGAAAAAACACGTTTTAAGCAAATACTGCGTGCGGAAAAGCTTGTCTCAGCACGTTTTTTGTATTTTGTTAAACGCGATATTTAAATTATTAATAATTATAAAAGAAAACAACTAAGTCAATTTAAATTGAAAATGACTATAAATTAGTGGATTGATTTATTTTATAAAAATCCGAACAGAAATAAAAATTGTTGTACAGTGGGAACTGTCCACGAAGAAAGAAACATTTGCATTAACTTTACCTCTTTTTGCATTTTAAAACAACAAACAATTTTTTTATTACAAACAAAAAAGCATTGCAAACGTGCAGCTGAGAGGTGATTTAAAATAAAGACAAAAAATATTTAAAGTAATCAACATATAAACAATTTAAAAGAAAATAATTGAAGTGTGCTGGTGGTTTCAAAAGGTACACAGTTGTAATACGAACAAAACATAATATAACATTTGGAGGAACTCAGGGCGCGACCAGTCACTTTCGCGACAACAGGAGAATTTTTTTATATTATTCTTAGATTATTTAAATTTACAATTGTATTGCTAGAATTAAATAAATTTTTTGAAATAATATTATTTTTGTATTATTATTGTTGCGATAGCCCTCCCTTGCAAACTCTTTATTAGAAACCTATTACCAATAACGGCTCTGCAATAGAAACTTAAACATATACAGGAACGCCATAGAGTTGTTCATAGTGAAAAAATGAATGAAGACCAGCTGAAAGCCGTAATTGAGGCTGCCGTTAGTGGTGCTCTTGCCTCACAGAGGCAAATCTTTGAAAAACAATTAGATGAGTTAAGTAAACGTCTAAATAAAGTTACAGTAAATACCCCGGATGTAGAAATCTATGAGGAAACAAGAATAATCAGTGGAATAAAATGTGAAGAATCACTTGACATTGTCAAATCTCTGCCTGACTTTGAGGGCAGGCAAGAAACTTACGTGTCATGGCGACAAGCGGCTCACGTTGCTTATAAATTATTTCAAAACCATAATGGGAGCTCGAAACATTACCAGGCAGTTGCCATTATACGAAATAAAATAAAAGGATCGGCAGACATGGTTTTAGCATCCTTTAACACTGTTCTCAATTTTAAAGCTATAATAGCACGTCTTGACTTCACATACGCTGATAAGCGGCCTATTTACCTCATCGAACAGGAGATGTCTACCCTACGTCAGGGTAACCTGACTCTTTTACAATTCTATGAACAAGTGGAACAAAAATTGACTTTGCTTACCAACAAAGTCATTATGACTTATGATGGAACCTTGGCAGCATCCTTAAATGAAAAATACAGAATGGATGCGTTGCGCATATTTATTTCAGGTACAAAAAGGGCCTTAAGCAACATTCTTTTCTCGGCACAGCCAACCAATTTACCCGCAGCATTAGCTCTGGCACAAGAAGTTGAGGCAAACCATGAGCGTTATAAATTCGCAACCCACTTCGCGAGGAGTCTGGAAGATGAAGCTCACAGAACTGAACAAAGGCTTCAAAATAATGAAAGAAGTATGGGCAGATATAGTCAGGTAAGCAATTACGTTAAAAGTAATCAAGTTGATAATCAAAACAAAAATCCATATTTTATAAGACAAAATACTGAAAAAAGACAAGTTGAAAAAATGGACGTAGATCCAACCTCATCTAGGACGAGACACTGGAACAATACCAAAACTCAAAGGAGTAATTATAATACGTCAGAGAAATACAACAACACTATTTTCGGGGTTCAATATAAGGACCAAAATATGAAAAGAAAAAATGACTCTGAAAGATTAACAGGGCAAAAAATGCAGAGAGTGAATTTTATGCCACACGAAAGCATTTCTCAAACACAAGAAATGAGGAAATACGAGGAACTAGCCGAAGAATCACTAGTAGAAATTGATGACGATGCTGATAGTTTTGACCATGTTAATTTTTTAGTGGAAACTCCCTGCTACCATTCATAGAGCGGAATATTGCAGGGAAAATTATAAAACTGCTGATTGACACCGGTGCGTCAAAGAATTACATTAAACCTCTTAAAGAGTTAAGATATACAAAACCAGTAAGCAACACTTTTATAGTAAAATCAATACATGGTTTTAATGAAATCAAAGATAAATGCTTCGTGAACCTGTTTAATATTAATAGCACCTTTTTTATATTACCCGATCTTACAAAATTTGATGGAATCATCGGCCTCGATTTGTTAACACAAATCGATGCAAAAATAGATTTTAAAAATAAAAATTTGAAGTATAATACGGGATCAGAACCGATCCAGTTTTTAAAATGTGCGAATGTAAATTTCACTCGAATTGAGGATATTAAAATTCCAGAAAAAGTTAACGAAAAATTTCAAAAATTATTAAAAAGTGAACAAACGGTATTTGCTGATCCTGACGAATTACTTCCGTTCAACACAAATATTGTAGCTACCATTCGAACTGAGTGTGACGACCCCATTTATTCGAAACTATATCCTTATCCTATGGGCGTAGCAGATTTTGTGAATAAAGAAGTGCGTGACTTGCTAAGAAATGGTATAATTAGACCATCTAGATCGCCATACAATAATCCAATATGGGTTGTTGACAAAAAGGGAGTTGATGAACATGGCAACACAAAAAAACGTCTTGTAATTGATTTCAGAAAATTAAATCAAAAAACGATAGACGATAAATATCACATCCCTAACGTGATGGTGATACTCGCCAACTTAGGAAAAGGAAAATATTTTACAACTCTCGATTTAAAATCTGGCTTTCACCAAATAGTTTTGGCAGAAAGAGATCGTGAGAAAACTGCTTTTTCGGTCAACAGCGGAAAATACGAATTTTGTAGGCTACCATTTGGCTTGAAGAACGCACCCAGCGTATTTCAAAGGGCTATTGATGACGTGCTTCGAGACCAAATTGGAAAGACATGTCACGTTTACGTCGACGACGTTATCGTATTCTCAAAAACAGAAGAAGATCACATTAAACACATAGCGTGGGTCTTGAGGAAGTTGAACGAAGCCAATACGAGGATTTCACGGGAGAAGTCCCATTTCTTTAAGGAAAGCGTTGAGTACTTAGGTTTCACGGTAACTGGAGAGGGTATTCGAACAAGCCCAAGTAAAATAGAGGCAATTCGAAACTATACTGAACCAACGACATTATTTAATGTCAGGTCATTTATGGGCTTAGCGAGCTATTACAGATGCTTTATAAGAAACTTCGCCTCAATAGCCAGGCCACTTACAGATATCTTTAAGGGCGAAAATGGTAGAGTTAGCACTCACCAATCGAAGAAAAAACAAATAGAGCTAAACAACAGTCAGCGTCAAGCTTTCAACAAGCTCAAGAAAATCTTAATGTCGGAAGACGTCTTGCTCCAGCATCCAGATTATGGAAAACCATTCGACCTAACAACGGATGCGTCATCTTTAGGATTAGGCGCTGTACTATCACAAAGCGGGAAGCCGATAACTATGATATCGAGGACCTTGAAAGACAACGAAATGAATTTCGCTACCAATGAAAGGGAATTACTCGCAATTGTTTGGGCTCTAAAGAATCTCAGAAATTATCTATATGGTGTTAAAAATTTAAATATTTTTACTGATCATCAACCTCTGTCGTTTGCGGTTTCAGACCGAAACCCCAACGCGAAAATTAAGCGGTGGAAAGCGTTCATAGATGAACATAATGCCCAAATTCTTTATAAGCCAGGAAAAGAAAACTACGTAGCCGATGCGCTATCACGGCAGAACATTCATGCGCTTGAAAATATGCCTAGTTCTGACGCAGCCACCATCCACAGCGAATTATCAATGTCTTATGCAATTGAAGCGACTGATAAGCCAGTGAATTGTTTCAGAAACCAAATCGTCATTGAACGAACAAATGCGACATCGACTCGTACTTTTATAATCTTCCGCGAAAAAACTAGACACTTGATAAATTTTTTCAATGAAGAAGAACTATTGGAGAGTGTTAGAGAAGCAATAAAACCTGACGTAGTAAATGCAATTTACTGTGAGCTACCAATTATTGCTTGTATCCAGAATGAGCTCGTCAAGGCGTTTCCGTCTACAAAATTTTGGTACTCCAAGCATTTCGTCATGGACATATACGATAAAAACGATCAACGGGACATAGTAACAATAGAACACAATAGGGCGCACAGGGCCGCACAGGAAAATGTTAAGCAGATCTTGCGCGAATATTTTTTCCCAAAAATGACAAAATTGGCCAACGAAATCGTTGCAAATTGCAAAACCTGCTCAAAGGGTAAATACAACAGACATCAAAAAAACAACTAATCGGCGAAACCCCGATTCCATCATATGTTGGTCAAATTCTTCATGTAGATATATTTTCCACAGATGGAAAATATTTTCTCACATGTATAGATAAGTTTTCGAAGTTTGCTATAGTGCAACCCATTGCTTCACGAACAATTGTGGATGTGAAAATTCCAATTTTACAATTGATGAATATCTTTCCAAAAACAAAAACAATTTTTTGTGACAATGAAAAGTCACTAAATTCGGAAACCATCAGGTCTACATTGACAAATACCTTTAATGTGACGTTAGCTAACGCTCCTCCCTTACACAGTACGTCTAACGGCCAGGTAGAAAGGCTACACGCCACATTAATAGAAATTGCTAGGTGTCTGAAAATAGATAGGAAAATTGACGACACAGTCGAACTTATTATACAGGCAACCATAGCATACAATGGGTCAATTCACACCACAACCAAAAAGAAACCCATAGATATTCTTCATTCAGCTACACCTGAACTACAACAGGAAATAGAGAGCAAAATTAGAGAAGCCCAAGAAAACCAGCTAAAACAGCATAATAAAGCGAGGCAGAATAGAACCTTTCAAGTGGGCGAAACAGTTTTCGTCAAAACAAATAGAAGACTGGGAAACAAAATAACTCCATTGTGCGTCGAAGGAAAGGTGGAAGCAGACCTAGGATCATCTGTCCTCATAAAGGGAAGGGTGGTCCATAAGGACAACCTTAGGTAATATTCTGTAGTGGTTTGCAAGGGCGAAGCGAGCTGATGCATTCACAATACTAATGTTCTAAGAGTATTCTCTATTACACAATTGTATGATTTTAACTATTGTTAAACTATTGTTTATATTTAACTATTGTTATATTTAATATATTGTTATCTAACTATTGTTATATTTTTTAATAATAACATATTTTTGTTTTATATATTTTGTTAAATATTCCAATAATTGCTAACTTATTGTATTCAACGCAAAAAGAGACCGAGGACGACTCTTACTTAGCGAGGGAGGAGTTAACACGTAATCAGCCACACTTCTATGTTTAAATAAAAATATCCGATGAATTATGTTTAAAAGCTCTCAGGTGAGAGTGTTGTAAAAAGCTCCCTCACAGAGGAAAGAGTTCAGTTCAATTTTGGCTCTGTAGTGTAAAACATATATTTAATAAAGAAATAAATAATTGATAATTGGTAATAAAATAATTTACATATTCCTATATAATGCAGTTATATCTATTAAAATGCAAAAAAAAAGGCTTGAACTGCAAAATTTTATCGCTGACCACAAGAGTACATATTATAAATGTGAATTAAATGCCAGTTCTGAAAATGTAGTATTTTGGTATATGTAGTGCTCTCTTTGACTACTCCTAGTTTTTCTGCTTAACATTACAATTTGGTCACCTTATTTTTAAAGGATGCACCACTAGGAATAAGTGCGCATATATTTATGTGCATTTGTGGATGAAACCAGTAGAATTAAAAATTATGACAGGACTGCTTTTAAATCGTACGATTTTTATTTTATTTTATTTATTTGTGCTTTTTTTGTTTTTTTTTGTTTCTCTTTTTTTTTTTGAAGTGCACTTGGCGGACTTTCTGTTTTTAATTTTTGGATTTTTCCATATTACGCTGTGCAATAAAATGACATAAAAACATTACTCCATATGCGAATATGTGCAGATATATGATTTTAATGGGTTTTAATGTGCAATATTCACATCGTTATTATAATTTAATAGCTCCAGTACCTCCTCTCGCAGACTCGCTCGCTATCATCTTTTTTATATAAATACCATATATATATGTATATATAGTATACATTTTTTAATAAATTTATTTTTTTAATATTTTATACTTTAAGTCATGTGATACGTATTCGCTTGACTGAAAATAAAATATATTAAACGGAGCGGATTTTGCTGCATAGGGATACCCGCTTGTAATTCCTTAAAGTACATCAATGTTAAACTCTATAAATTTTTTAAGAGGATTTAATAAAAAGAGCAGAGCAAGAACTGATATGCATAAATATTTATTCTTCTGTTTATGGTTGGGGAGTTCAATTTCTTCAGTGCATACTAAGAGTGATATCTTATATGAATGAAAGCACAAAAGAATGTTTCTATAACAACAAATTTCAGCTACAAAAAGGATATAAATATTTATATTTCTGCATTTTGGATGGTTTGAATTATAAATGAACTTTTATCGATATTCTAAAAAGAACACAATCAAGAAGCCTTAACTTATTGTGTCCTAAATTTTTTAAAAAAAGATACTTTTGTATATAAAAACAATATTATTGATACGAAAAAAATATTTCATGGACAATTTCTTTCATATATGCATTTATTTATATATATGTCTTCTTGTTTCTTAATTTTGTTTGATTTATTTTCATAAAAAAAAAAATGATAAAAAATTCTCTTAAAAGTCATTTTTCAATCTTTTCATTCGGTGTTTAATATATCCATCTGTATTTAAGCAGCTTTCAGAATTTGCCCCGTTTTTGTTTGGAAAGTATGGGAATATCTTTTTTACGAATGAATTGTGGAAAATTTTTGGAATTGATTTAAAATCATACAATTTAAATATTTTTGCAAATAGAATATTGCTGAAATGTTTGGCATTTTTGCGCATAAGGCTTAACCTAACCAAGGCGTTAGTTTCAGGAAATTATGACTGAATAAAATTATTCTAAACATCATATGACGGTTAATTAAAAATTTTGTGAATTATAGTAGCTGCCTTAAGATATTTTTATATTCTAGGTTTTTCGTTTTAAAAACTCATCATCAAATACATTATAAATAAAATATGTTAATTTTAAAATGGTTGCCAATAGTACCTACTCATTTACCGTGAATAAGCTTAGAGGTTAAATTGTATTGAAAGTATTCATAAATTTATCAAGTACATAATAGTAGGGAGGTTGTTTGGTTAGTGAATTGCAGTGACAAGACTGTAGACAACTTTCCATTGACCTTAATTAACAATTATTTTCGTTTTGCTACCATATTCCTTGTAAGGAAGATAAAGAAAATCGCACCCATCAAATCAAGTTAACTTAACAGATGTTTCATCTTTACCGATGAATGATCGGTAATAAGCTATCAAAAGAGTAATTCCCTATAAATCTATTTCTTTAGAACTACAAAGCCGGAGCATGTACTAGAAAAAATGTTTTTAAGGTTTCTTTTTCTTGCAGATTTTCATAACTTCTGCAATAGCTATTGTAAGATATACGTAGTTTTTCTGCATGTGGTCCTATGCACCATTAACCAGTAAGAACTGCAGTAAGCTTTGCAGAACGACAGTCACTATTTATATTTTGAACCTAATAATGAAAAAATACTAATTTGTCGTTGAAACTGGCTTTATTGTAAGCATTTATTCAAATCTTCTTCAGACACCCCGCTTTTTAATTCTTAACGTTTGGGAATAAGAAGAAGGCATGGGTACCAAATGGGAACTGTATCGCGGATGTTATATAGTCAGTTGTTAGATGATTGCGAAATCTGTGAGTACTCGCTTTGCCTTGATGAAGATGGAGAATGATCCGACGGCGCTTGTTTGTTTTCCGTATTTTACTAAAACGGAATTGTTCGTTTTACGTGTCTGTGATTGTATCCATATAGTTGCCACATGACCAGTTTTCCCGAAAAAAAGCTACCATTTTTTTGGATTTGGTTCATCTTGAAACATCCATTGATCAGTGCATTTTTGTCTTGAATTTGTGGCTGACCATACAGCTGTTTGGAGTATTGCCAAATACTTATCATTAGTGATTTTGGTATTATTTCTTATGTTAATTGTTTATAAATAATTTTTCGGGATTGCAAATGCAAAAGATTGAACTCGTCCCTAGCTAAACTTGAAGCTCAGAGTTAGTGTTCATCAACCAAGTAACCCAAAGCCGTACTTGACTTGTATGTTCGAAGTTGGTTCATTAACAAATTTGCGTGCTGTGGTTTATTGGAAAGAAATAGTAAATCAGCTGTAAAATAATTATATTAATTAATCATATTATTTTATTTTTAGTTATAAAATTTCTATACTATTTTTCTGGAAATTTCAATGTGAAGTAGACAATTTCAGCAATATATTGTTTTACATTTATTTTATGAAAATAAATATTTTTTAGGATTAAATTCAAAGCTTCCTTTTTCTATATCAACAAAAGAAAGCATGTGAACAATATATGAAACCTAATATTCCCAACCCTGTGCTCTTCAATTTCGAAAAGATTATTTAAAATAAAAAATTGATTTTTGATTTACTCAAAAGTTTTGATTTAAAACACAAATTTATTTATAAATTTCTCATAGTATTTCAGTCGGATGAACAGTTTTTTGGGTTTGTATTTAATTTACCCAAATATAACTGGAAGCATCACAAAATTCCCTGAACACTTAATAACTCCAAAATTCCGGCAATAATCATTGAAACCGCAGTTAAACAACCCCAGCACCCATTAAAATCGCAACTACACGGCACCAAAGTGAGCAGCAGAAATTTTCAGGAATATCCCAATAGACTTAAAACAACTTTTCTGCATGAATGGAAGCAGACCCCCATTTTCTAAAAGTTTCAGAAATGAAATGAAACTTGATATTTGGGTAAAGCCTACAACCACTGTCAGTATTTGGCACACGTTAGTTTGAAGGAAAATTGAAGGAAAAAGCAAAGTCATGTCACGTTTAAACAGTGATAGACAAAAGGGCAGAGGTTATGTAGCCAGTAGACATAAGACATGTCACTATAGGCAAGGGAGTTTCTTCGTCTATTCGTCTCAATGTTGCCGAATAAGAAAACAATTATGTCGAAAGCACAAAAATCAAAATTAATTGAAGTTTAATTCCTCCGAATTCCTTCATTTTAGAAGGAAGAGCTCTGCCAAGAAAATGCAAAATCATTATTTTCAATAAAATTTCAAAACCGATAAAAAATGAAGGATCTTTAAACTGAGCAGCTGTATGTTAGTATATCAAAAATTTATTTTTTTTTTGTTTTTGACCCAAAATGTAATAAATAATATATTCAACAAATTTCTTGAAATATACTGAAATGAGCGATTAGATATCTTTTATTTACTTCAATCTTTGTTTTTTTTGTTAAGTTCAGGAAATTTATTCAAAAGATATTTACTAGGACTTTTTGTTATATGCAATGGTTCAATATCCTAAAATCTGAAAGTTATAATAAATCACTATGCTACACTGTTACGAATATAAATTTACTATAGAACAAAACTATAACTTTACTATAGCAAGAAAAAATTATATATATTAAGTATATAAAATACAGAATCCACAGCTTTTTTAACGAGGTTATCTGCTGTGTCGATTTATAATTTGCCAAGAAACACTTCCATTAAAATTTTAAAGAACTACACCTGTACCAATTAAAGCTGGATGTAGTAGATTGGAAAATGCAACTCCACATTAAGTCATAGTAAGTAAATAAAACCGTTCTACCTCCGCAAATTAGAGTCTTTTACATAACCATAGCGACACTCCCATTAAAGGGACAACATCGATTGATCAGAACAGCTTAAGCTATGTAAGCTGACCACCTTGGTACCAGACTTAAATCAACAGTACAGTGTAAGTGTAGGTAATCTAACTGTAGGGTAAACTAACTCACTAACGTTTGTAATCCAAATCTTATCGGGTGATGACTACTGGATTTGAATCGTCTTTTATGACATGCATGTTGTACCTTGGAAATATTCTAACTGCTATCTAGAACAGGAAGTACGAGGTACATACATAAATCACTAAATATTTTTAGATTTAAATTAGTAATGAAGAATTAATTAAAATATAATATTTACATTGGACTATTGTATACTCTTAATGGATATATACGCGAAAAACGTACAAGTATAATTTTTCAAATATTTCATTCATTCAAACAACATAAGATGAAGGATACGTAGCTGTTTAACCCATTGGGAATAAAGTGTCTTAATAGATAAAGCAAAACTACAAGTATGCAAATAAGCACAGACACATCCATTCACACTCACTCCGAGTACTTTATCATTATAATTAGGATATAAGGAGGACGCATCTATTCCATGTAGCAAGAGCTCCAGCTAGTAACTTTGTGTGGAGATTTGTGTGATGAGCCAAAATAATTTTGTAAGGCTTTGTGCAGACGTGCGGTTGAAGTTTTCTTTATTTGAATAGATACGAGTATGGAAACATGTAAGCGGTTGCAGGATATATGATTTTGTAAAGTTGGTTTTGACAAATTGTTTCACTTTTATTTAGGGCACCTTTGCATGTGCCTAAGTTTGTGGAAAATCTGTTTCGAAATAAAATATAAAAAAAGAAATTTCCTCTTCCATTCAGCTGTTTTTGATGATAAATTACAGAATATGTTAGCTAGCAATTACATAAATCATATAAACTTATAAACTGGAAGCTTATTTGGGTTAAGTTAATTAAGGTTTTAGGGCAGAAGAGGTCTAACCACAAAATTTTTATGAACTATCTTATTAAATTATTCTGAACGTAAAGCATTTTCCATAAATCTTTGTAGTATAAACAATTCTGACTCTGTTAATTGAGATTTCTGTCATTTTAAGGACAAAAATTTTATGAATATCATGAATGATTGAAAATAATTATTGCAAACTAAATTTATTTTTAATAATAAATTAAAAATGCTATCAAAATCTTAGTGGCTTTGGTGGTTAGTTGTAGTAATAGTCCAATAGATACTTTTTTACTTCTCATAGTTAGTAATGACTCATCACTGTAATATCATGTTTCTTAAGAGGCATCTATATAGAAAAACTATATCCATGTAATTGGGATTATGGGTTCTACTTTATCAGAGCATTTGTTCGTATTGATGAGCAGTGCAATTTATAGAAAAAGTACTTCAATAAAAATTTGTCTGGACCATCGCAAAGAAGTTCTATGTAATAGTTTCTTTTTCGTTTAATTTTCTATAACAATAATAAATATTAAAAGAATGCCTAGTCTTTATAGAATCCTAGCTGCCCAAACAACACGAATTATCCCAACAATATTTATGCGATTATTAATTTTTCAATACCTGAACTTATTCTACGAAGATTAGGTCAACCTGGGACTTTCACTTATTATTAATTAGTAAAAAAAACAATAGATATAAGTACATTTTGTAAACCAGTACCCCCTAAGGATATATCTATAAAAGCATCAAGCCGGGTTAAAGTGACTGGTTTTTTATTGCTTTCAAAATTCTCATATTCGGAAATCTCAATGCAACTGATATCAGCGAATCAATTTAAACAGCCATACAAATTAACAGAATCAGAATTAGACGATCATAATATAGTATTTTCTAAACAGTAGATTTATTAAAATAATATTTTTCTGAAATATATTAAATTTGAAATTTGAAATTATTAAAGAAAAATTTGTAATGTTGCAGATTTAAATTGAAAATTACGTGGAAATAAGCTTCTTGTTAATAAAACCGACCGCTAACCCTAAAAGTAAGTAGGCAGTCTAAGAAAAAGAAGAAGATTATAATACGACTTTATGTAGGTATTATTATTAAATAATAGGCTATGAATGCACCCCGACTTAAAGGATCTATTGCGCGCCTAAGAGCCCAACAACTAAATCAATTGCTGTGGGCTTAATTTTACCTATTTGATTTGGGACTAAGATCTCGCTTTGAAGGTGGTCGAATCTACGTCTTGCCGCCACTGGGCAGTTGCATAGAATATGTTCTGATGTTCCCTACTCCTCATGATAGAGTCGGTAGGAGTCACTTTCCACCGCACCTATAATCTTCATGTGGTGATTAAGTCTACAGTGTCCTGTAAGAAGTTCAGTGTAGGCCAAGGATAGCATCAACTTTGATGTGTTCGGGATCAATGAATCTTCTTGACTGTCACATGCCTGTTTGGGCTCTCCAGTGTTCAAGTAGATGTTGTTTCTCCCGTTCACATAATAAGTTATTTGTGAAGCTATTTGTGATTATGTTAAGTTAAATCAATCATGAACAAATTAATTAAAAAGAATTACATTTCTTTAAAGTTTTTACCTTATCAAATGATATTGTGTCAACATTTGCATGTATGAAATGTGTTTGAAATGATTATTTGCCATCCACAAGAATGCACACAATTTACGTCAACCAACCACCTTATGGTGAAGTATCTATTCGTAGCCTAATGCATCATAATTCTACCCTTATTTCTCTCTCATGACAGTCCATCGTTACCCCTTGCAAGCACTTTCAGTTGGTGAAATAAAAGTTCGTGTGCAAACTGAATAAGGATTAAAATATTTAAAAAGGATAATTCACTTTCCTGAATTTATCGTTTGGCAACGAAAAGAAGTCAAATTCACAGAACCAAAATATTATAAATTTTGTATTGCTTTTTAACCTTCTTTATGAATGTCACTCATTATGACATTTGTTAAAATCTTAATCTACCTCGAAATGAACAAATATACCCAACAAAAAAATTAAAAAAGCGATTCAATGAAGATATATTGTTAAATAAATAAAAATAAAAATAAAAATAATAATTTACAGTTTAAATAGATTATGACGCATTGTATAATTATAAGATTTTCAATAAGATATTTTTATATTGAAATAATACCTTCTGCACAAAAAGTACTCGGATTTTGTAAATAAAACACAAATTTAAATTTTATTTCAAATTTATTTTATCTCCTTTAAAATATGCTCCTTCTGAAGCGCTACACATATGCCAACCCAATCTTCCGTACACTTTTCGTAGGTTCGTGAAGGTATGGCTTTTAGTTCCTTCAGAGAATTCTCTTTTACCGCTTCAATCGACTCAAAACGCTTACCACGAAAAGGCAATTTGAGTTTCGGGAACAGGAAAAAGTCGCACGGATCCAGATCTGGCGAATATGGTGCCTGAGCGATGACAGTGGTGCCGTGTTTGGTCAAAAAATCGCGTACAACAAGAATTTTCCATAGTAAAAAACGCTAAATGTACTTGAGGTAGTCTCACATTAACAGCTGCTGTAAACAAACTAATTGACAGATGGCGCTTAAATTTTTGAAAAAGGTCTATTACTTAAGGAGTAGTTAACGAACAACAAAATCCGAATACTTTTTGAGCAGAAGGTAGATGTTTAAAATATTAGTTAATTTAATTATTACAACAATCACTGTATAAGTATTGTATAATGAGTACAGTATGGGCTGCAATTGTTTTGGACACACTCCATAAAAACCCGATTGTTATATGAAAAGCCGCATTAGTGTTGAATCCAGTGTGTAAACGAAAACTTTGCAGTCCACGAAACACATGAAAAAGGTCAGTGTTGAGAACTAGAAGTGGTCACAATTAAAAATATTATCTCTTAACTGAATAAGATATCGTGTTTGGATTGAGACCTTATGATCTCACTTGAGAGTAAAGGGAAAAAAATAAGAGTATTCGCTAATTATAGCCCGACAGGTATTTGGAAGACCCTTCATCTAGGGAATCACAAGTTTCTCAAATTTATATTTATATATATTTATATTGTATAGAATGATGACACAATCGATTTATCTTAGATATGGTCTCTGCCATGTATAAACATGAACAGCTCATCACAAGCACATATATTTCGTGATAGATAGTCACTACTATGTTTGTTTTGGATCCTTTGATTTATATTGTATTGTTGTTACTATATCCGCTTTGTGTAACAAACATTTCAACTCTTCGGTGTATCACTATAACTGAACTCCATTGTTATTTACTAGACTTGCATTCTTCTGAGGACTTGAATTGAAATGCAAATAATGCAGTTGCAGTATTAAATAAAATTTATGTAGTTATAAAAATCAAAACAAGAGAAAACAGTAACTAAATTATTTATTACAATTATTTTTACATACATTATTCAATCACAAAAACATAAACATAAAATAAAAAACACTATTCTTACAATATATGGATTGATATTGCTCTTTGCAAGCACTTCCGAGAGTGTACATAATATTCAAAATTTACAAGTAATTTTACACATTAAACCAATTCAATCCAAACCACTCAATATATTCCAAACATGAAACTTCCAAAAGGACCAAAAATAGTAAAAGCAGGGACGTAAAAAAGCGAACTCCAGAGCCAACCTATAAAAAATTCATGGATTATTCGGATGTAACCAAATTTTTTCATGGTGCCTGGCAATTTATGCAGAATAGTGTCAAGCAAAAAATACGAATCATTTTTTCATATGTGAGATGCAATTGCAGGAGTTGAAAAGAATTTGTATGCAATTTTTACTATTAATATTTGGCAGTAAATGGAAAACGCGCGTTGCGGGGGCGGAAAAAAACAATGAAAAAAATATTCTGAAATGAGCTTGTAATTGAGTTTTAAGCACACGAACAATTGGAATTTCGGAAACTGCAGACTTTTGGCCATAATGGATTTTGCATGTTTTTCGGATTCATTAGTGACAAAACTGATAGATACGAGTATGCGTTTCCCAAACTAAAGGATTGATTGTGTGATATATAGAATATTCACCGAAAGTTGTCATAAACAGGCTAAAGCATGATAAGTGAAGTTGAAATGCAAACATATTCATATGATGAAGTCGTAAATAGATAGATAAGTTACAAATCATATAATTCTTCTACATCTACTTTTATTTCATATGAAGCCTTTTATATCAAGATAAAGTGTATGTTTCATAAACTTTCAATATCTTTTTTAAAGAAAAATAACATATGAGATTGTTGGAAAAGTAATTGCTACGTTTTTCATAAAAATAAATCATATATGGGCCAGTCAGGTCCAACACCTCTTGCCACCTTTCTGGCAGTAGCACATTTGCACGTTAATAAAATTTTTGTGTTTTTCTGTCAATCGATTCAAAAACCGATTCAGTTAATCCAGAACATACATATTTGAAACGAAGGTCTTATCGTTTCAAAAAATTTTTAAACACTGGATTAAATATTAATCGGAAGGTATCAGATGAAATATGGTGCTTCATTGTTTACCAACAATGAATTTAAAGTGTGAGTACTTTAATAAAGCATTTTTTTGCTTCATTTTGGCATTAATTGATTTTGGTCAACATGATATTCCTAGATAAAACTATATGCTAGCTATCATGCCATTGAGATACTGTAGTTACAGTTTATTTAATATATGCTATTAAATATTGCCTGACGAATACAAATGCTGTGTTCAATTTAAAATGTCTACGTTATGGCTTATACTTTTATCTCAGACTCTTGTTTACATGATATAATTTATTATCCTTAGAAAAAACTCCAATTCAAATAGAATAAAGTATCTACGAAAAAAAATTGAATTTCATATATCTCCTCAGTTCTTATCCTGATTTTAACAGCAACCATAACAACTGATAAATACAACAAAAGCACCAACTGTTCAAGATTTGAAATATATATTAACTCACATATGGATAAGTTTATCTACTCTAATAAAATATTCATTCTTTACTTGCAATAAAACTGTTTGAGATGTTTTTTGGCATCCCCACTTAAAGTAAAGATTTTTTCATCTAAAAAATTTCTTAGGTACCTGAATAAATACTATTCAGAGAATGACATATCTGGAGAATATGGTGGATGTTGCATTGTTCCTTCCCAATACATAAATTTAATATGTACTGAAAAAAGTACGTAAAGAAAGCACTTTGTTGCTTAATGTGGCATTAATCATTTTGGTCAACATAATATTTATTATTTAATTGGAATTGGAATCATTGAGATACTGTAGTTGCAGATTATTTAATATATGTTATTATATATTGTCTTACGAATGTCACTGAATTGTTTATGAAAGGTATGGTTAACAATGTTATCTCATACTTTTTTAATGAGACGTGATTTATTTAGAAGAAAAAATTACAATTCAGATAAAAAAAATATTTCATTTGATACCTTATCTGATTATTTATTCCACTTCATAATTATGCAACTGATAGTAGGTATCGAATTTCCATCACAGCAACTAATAGATACAAAGAAAAACTCAAACCGATAGATGAAAATGTTGCTTTTAATAAGAAAGAAGTTGTCAACAAAAGTCTGGCTGATTTTATTAAATGAATACATATATTTTGTAAAGTAGCAAAGCATCTCAATAACAAAACAGATAAAAATATTTTCATCGATTGTGACATAGAGAACCATCCTTCTTGACAGCGCTACAGTGTGCGTCAAGATGGACCCGGATGTGCCACCGTCTTCTTCTCCGCTTGCGGAAACGGTGAACGTACCAGCAAAAATTTCGTCGCGTACTCAAGCAAATCGGCAGGAAATCATTGAATTTTTTTCTTCAAATTCTTCAAATTCTACTCTTGTGATTCCGATACCGGCAGTGTGGTTTCATAAAAGTTCAGTCTAACTGTCGTCGGCTCCAAAGTTAGCAACCTCACTTTGAAACCTACAAAATTCACTCATCTCAAAAGAAGTGAAAGGAGAAGATTCATGGTGGCTATGACATCAGGTCTTATCAGAACAAAGGCTCTAAAAATCGTCACGCAGTTCTCGACTGCGATTAAGCGGGTCAGATCGGAGAAGGTCAGATCGGAGGTGGACTCGTCTCATGGGGACTTGAACGTATTAATACATAGCAGTCAAATATTTATGCATTTAGATTTTACATTTGATATCCATATATGTTTATATATCCTTTTTATCGTCCACACCTATTAACATTAATTGTACAATTAAAATCCAAATGCTTCGAAAAGAATTTTTTTTATTCTTTTGAGATTAAAACTCTAAAATGCAAAAATAATTAAAAAATTCGTATTATTTTTTTTAACAACAACCACTGCAACAATGTTTTGTTCGTAATATATTAAATAAAAAGTAAGTAATTAAATAATTAATAAAATGCTTTTGTTTCAACTTCCGCAATTCAATATTTTAATTTTTAACATGAATTTAATGCAGCAAAAAACGTAGTAAATATGCACCCAGTGGGAAACCAGACGGTGCCACCAAATACGTGTAGAGATTGTTATCATAAGCATAATATGGTTTTAAATGAAGTTTCTAAATTTTTTGAGGTTGTCATACTGATTGTTTCATACCAAGCAATTTGCTTCATCTGGATACATGCTCCATTGGTCGGCGGAGTTTGTCTACTGAGACCTCACTTCTTATGAAATAAGCACAAAAAATTTCCAAGTAATTATACACCTATTTTATATAATGTACATATCCATTTAAACAATTCATTATAGATTATACATCAGAGATGCACAAAGCATATTAAAATAATCATACAGTTTACATTCGTAAACTTTGTGGTCCCTACTGAACAGCTTGGTCAAAAGAGGTTGATCCTTGGTCAAAAAAGGTTGGGAATCACTGATGTAGAGAGAAAATTTCTTTATTTGGAGAAACGAAAAAAATCGTATAAATTCAATCGTTTATCTATTTTAAGTTGCAAATAAGGTTCCAAAAGTGCTTATGATTCGAAAAAAATTTTTTTGGAAAATCTTTAAAGATTTTCTCGATAGATGTTATTATTATTTAAAGTTATTGCTAACATATATTTTGCGATTGGATCTAACGATATATCAACTTAAATACATAAAAAAGATATAGTAGCATTAATTTTTAATTGATTTTAAAACTACTACTGATATACATGATATATATGAATACATTATGAATACATATTTTCACTATTAAGTTTATCAGCACATTTTCTATTCTTAATATTCTATACTTAATATTCTAAAAACTTTTAGAGTCCTAGAAAGTGCTAAAAATATGGTGACCTGACCACATATCAAATGCATAACTTTTGCTCCAAACAAATCAGAAAACTGCTGTAACCGAAATAAAAAAGCGAAAATGAAATTGGACAGAACATACTACCAGACGACTAAATAAATATATTCCACGACAAGCTTTGACATGGAACCCAAAAGGCAGCAGACGCCCTGGTGCACAGGCATTAACTTGGAGAAAAACAATTAACAGAGAAATGAAAGAAGCGCACTGCACATGGAACGATATATGCAGAGAAACTGTTAACAGAGTGCGGTTTAAGAGAATCGTTGTGGCCCTATGCCCTACTAGTTGAAACGGATACTAACAAAAGAAAAATAACTCACTTTAAGTTCTACATTTTTCTGATGGGATTGCTTAACCTTACATATGTTCATGTACATATGTTCATACTCTGCATGGCATATAAACAAAGTCTTTCATTGGAGCTGCAACTCTTACCATTAAGCATCTATTCTGAATGTGCACACCGGAAATGCATTCTGTATGCAATAAATTCAGTGAATACAATGGAAATTTAATAATTAAAAGGAAGAACAAGCTCTGAAAGCATAGTAAAAAATTAACAATTAAATTGTGATGGGATTTGAAGCTTAATGTCATTGAATTCGCGGTTCTTGTAAATAAAGGATAAAATTTATTAATTGTGTACTAATCTGGGGGATAAACCTCTTTCACTAATTATCACTGCTACAGAATAAATCAAATTTTTAACACTTTTTACATAGCACATAGAATAAGTAATACATATTTATTACATATACGTCATATGTTTTTGACTAAGTATACTTGAAGTCTGAAGTCGAAGTTATCGAATAAATATAGAGTCAGATAGATTATAAGCCACCAAACTAATATAATTTATTTTAGATTTTGCACACATATACAATTTTTTTTCTACAAATAAAGCAAATTCTATCGTCCAGATATTCGAAGACTCCGAATTTAAAAAAAAATCCGATTTTATTTTCAATTTCGAAGATTTCGTTGAAATCCCATTATTCGAATAAACGGAGAACTTAGGTTTTTAAAAAAATTCGAATAATATGAACAGCACTAGTAGATGCTAGATGGCATATTACAAACGACGATATTTTCAAAGACCTGAACATCTCTACTATACATGAAACAATTTAAAAAAGCAGTACTAACCATATATCTAAATTTCTGCAGCAAACAAATTTGGAAATGAAAAGTCTCCCTGCCTTGGAACTAGGGTACAAAAAACATCTAAAAAGCGCCCCATCAACCTACTGAAGATTGGGTTGAATGAAGATTAACCGCATAAGATACAACCACTAGCTAAAACAGCTAGCTGAAGGTGATACAATTAATGAATTTATAAAAAAGTTGCGATCAAGATAGGTTGGACATGTGATAAGAATGCCGAATATGAGAGTACCGCTTCAGATTTATGAGAACGAACTAAGAACCAAAAGAAGAAGAGGGCGCCCAAGCAAAGAATAGAAAGACAGTGCACAGTAGGACTTAGAAGTAATAAATATAAGAAATAGGAAAAGTAAAGGAAAAAACAGAAAAAAAATGGTAGACTGTTGTTAAACAGGCTTAGGTCCTACATGGGCTGTATAGTCACGGATGATGAAATATCTATGATAGTTGTAATATTAATGGAATAAAAAAAAAAAATGAAAAAAAAATCATTTAAGAAATAAACAAAAAAATTTTTTAAAAAATTTATTATTTAAATATTGAGCAAATAACAGCCAAAAAAATTTAATTAAAAATTTAAAAATTTTTATTAAATATATTTGGTCATTAAAACCTGTAATTATTATCGCAAAACGACCTACAGCAAAGACATTTAAATTTATCAGAATTTATAATAAATATTATATTAATAAATAAAAATTTATTTTCTAATACATTTTTCATTTTATATATCTAGATAAATATGATTTTTATAAGTATTTTGGATATGTATGAATAAATATTTCAATGGATGCAGTATATACTGTGTATATTGGATTTGCTTTAAGCTCCAGATTATGTCTATATTTTCTATTATTTTTTGTTGATGAATTTATTTTAGGAAAATCGTCTTATTTGCACATGATTCACCCCCTACTGATATCCTTGGTTTGATTCGTAATTTTAACCATATTAAGCACTTTCGTATTTATATAAAGGAAGAGCATATAATTTATACTGTAAATATAAATATATTGTAAATATAAATTCTGAGTAAAAATATTTTCACGTATACAAATGTAATGTCATACTGCTTATTACCAATAGAAGAAAAAATGTCAGTAAAACAATTTTTAATTCCAATTGATATGCATCACAGAGCATAGGGACTATTCCCCAAGGACATACACAGCATTAATTTATTTCGTATTCGTATGCACAAAAGCTCCAAGTTCCTATAGAGAAGACAACACACTCAGTATAAAAAATTAAAATGCAAATCTATACACTTTTCCTTTTGATAATATATATTCCATAAAATATTCGAACTGAGCATTTGCGTGTTATAAATCATCGTCAAAGCAATTTTCCTTACTTGCTTTATGTAGTAAATATGTCTCGAGTACTCGGAGTACACAACAGTATATTATGACGCCAACATATTTATGGCAGCTCATGTACATATGGGAGTTTCATTGGCATTGTCAACTTTTATCTATAAAATCGATTAAGAAACCACATATTGTGAATGTAGTAACTTTCAAATAACACTTCTAATATTATGAACTCGAACCGAGTAAAAGAGTTATCCTAACACCGAAAAGCAGTGACAAACACAAATGAAATATATATTTATAATAATTAATTATTTATTATAAAGGAATACCAAAAAACACTGTATATTTACATTTATTCAAAGGAACAACAGAAGCAAGAAGCTATACTATTACAATATAATAGTAAAGCCAACCAGACGACAATAAAAACACTCAATATTCATCAGGTAACGACAATATTCGTGTTGGAGTGTATTTGTTCCCATAACATCATTGGCTCAAAGTCCTATAGTTAGGAATCTAGATAATAATGTAAGTTTTTTGGACACGAAAATTTAGCTTTCTACCTATCATAGTTTTTGAGTAGTCTTGGGACATCACTAAATGCCCCATGTTTGGGCAAAAATTTCGTAAGGTTCCGGTATGCCGATTGGACTCAAATTAGATTTAAAAGATCATCTCAACTATACTTTAAGAAAATTTCAAATCAATATCTTCATGGTTCCGAAAATATCATATTTTGGTCGGCTGATTTCTGTTTTGTCACACTGTGCGTCGGTGTGGGCTCACAAACGAAAAGAGGAGATTACGATGTATCGCAAGATATTCTCAGACTACATTATATACTCACATATTGACATTGATTTCCTAGTGGGTAAATCAATCCCAGAATTTTACAGCGAGCTTTACATGTGATTTCTACAGCGATCATGCGGGAGAGATCTAACAACTTCTCACTCTCAAGCAAGACCGCTGAATAAGTGTAAGACAGGTGTGAAGTAAGCTTTATAAAAAAAAAACTTAGAATTGGTAATTAGTGTTTTTTCGCTAAACTTGTCAGTTTGGTTCCTAGTTCATTCTTTCTTTAATTATTTTTTTTTTCCTAAAATACTAAAATATATGTATTGCTAAATATATTAATAATAAGTTTTTTATAATAAATTTTATTTGTATAACAAAAATATATAAATTAAATAAAAATTCTTAATCTATATACATAAAAGAAAGTCGTGTTAGTTAGACCACTTATAACTCAAGAACGGTTGGACCGATTTTAAAAATGATAAACCCATTGAATGGTAGGTATCAACATCATAGTTTTCAATTCAGAATACAGACGTCAGTCTTACTTCTAAGATACTAATTTTACTGTTTTAAAATCAGGTGAGAAAACTACCAAGAAAATTAGTTCGTATAATCCAAATCCTTGACAAACATCAAGTGATCGGCACGACATCACTGCACGTGTATTCAAGCACAAAATTCGATCGCTGATGAATCTAAAATTTAATATAACATTCATTGACTGTTACGCGATACGAAGTTCGTGGAGTTACCTAGTAATATATATAACAAACTAAAAAAAAATAATGTATTTAATTATAAGAATAAATTAAAATGCAAAACTATATTATATTACGATGCTACGACCAAGACGACGACAATAAACCATGGAAATTCTAAATACCAACAGCCCTAAAGATACAGATATTAAGGGAGAATCACATCGAACCTCCAGATTTTATATTACTTTGTAATGTTTTATATTTTTAGTATATATATAAGTCAGTCCACATATAAGTAATATGATTTCTTAAGATTAGTCCAATAACCACAACGAATACTATTATATACTATTCAAGGCAACATCCAAAAGCGTTCAATTGTGAATAAAAGATATTACTGTCCTTTCTTTAATAAGTATTATAAAATGCCTAATAGCTTATTTTAATGGTTGAAAAATTTTATTCCAAAATATTAATTTTGTTACTTGAGCATGCCTTAGTCATAAATAAAAGGTTGTGTTCAACAAATTAATTCCTGGTGATACGTGCTTCGCTGGATTCGTTATCTTCCAATTGAAACACGACACCAGGCTGGATATGTTAACATGAACTTTTATGTTAATTCAATTAAGCAAACGTAATTAATCACCACAGTAATGGAAACAAACACTTGAATTTTATTCCTTTTACAGGATAACTTAATGCCAAGGTTGTAGAGACACTTAAATCAAAAGCAGAGTCATTGGATTGCACCCTAAGTAAGTTAACATATGAAAAAATTTAAGTAATGCCTGTATACCTTTTTATTCAAGAAAGTAACTTGTAAGGATTCAATGCTTCAGTCTGAATATTTTCCGAAATTTTAAATAATTTATTAACATAAATAAGTAAATTCGTCATTTCGATATAACGACATATTTATTCATGTAGAATTGATATTATAGAGACTTAATTGTCTTTTCTACTGAACGCAGAAAATTTGATTACTCAAGACAATCAAACCGATATCGTACACAACATATTTTGCTTAGGCAAAAACAAATAAAAAATAATCTGATATTAGAGCATATGTTGTTTGTATTATATATGATATATTCGGTAGTGAAGACTTATGGTCTGCCCTATAGTAGCAATAGCATCAGGAAGTGTCTTAATAAACCTAATATCATTCATCGTACATGAAATAATAAGTTCGATTGTCTATACGTTTGAACAGACATGTTAACCCCAGAGTACCTTTTCAGAATCCATGATTTTTTTAACAGAGCAAATTACATGTCTTTATATTTCTATGTTTTTGCCCGCAATATTTGTTGCAGTCGTCTGTAACATACAACCATTATGGGAGCTGCTAAGTGAAATAACTTCTAAGAAATACGATTTAAAAATACTCGCTAGTATTCCTAAAGGTATTCCTAATAAGATCATTAATATTCTCAAAAAGAGCTATAAAGATCCACGATCAGAGTTTTACGTTAAAGTACTCTTAGCAACAACTTTAATAGCAACAGCTTTAATTGCAACAGTGGAGTGCGACAGGGCTGCGCCCTCTCACCGTTGCTGTTTATAATAGTCCTAGACGTCGTTCTCGAAGCTGTGGAAGAAAAACCAATCATCATCGGTTGGAAGCTGAATCAAAAGCCAACATACGCAATTGCCCACGGAGTCATGGATTGGAACCCGCAAGGAGTAAAAAGACGAGATCATCCCAGAACCACTTGACGGAGAACAGTCACAACCGAAACGAAAAAATCCTTTAATGAACTACGTTTTCCTGCCAGAAACAAAGGCGAATGGAAAAATTTTATAACAACTATCTGCCAATTTTATAATGAAGGACATGTCATAATATATAATAAATAATTTCAAAAAAAAAAAATAGAATATCGCTTCAAATATATATATAAAATGTACACAAGTATTATGAATATGTCTTATATTTAGTATATCTTTTATTTGTAATATTAAATAATTATTTACAATTAAGTGGTTATTATATTATAGTATATTACTTTAAAACATTTTCTGTGTTTGCAATGTGATCGATGACATGATTCCATATCACCAGTAATTAATATAGTTCTACCGGTATCGGTTCTTGCTGTCATTTCTGTAGTTTAGCTCTTATGCTTGACGAATGACGAAATCGACTTTGAAATGACGGTTGTCGGTTGGGTAAGTTATTAGCCATTCTTCTGTATGCCAAGTATGAAATGCATGGACTTTCGGGTGCTGGTTTCATGTTTATATCTGAGGATAGCTCAATGACTTCTAGTGAGTTTATGTATTGTGATGAGTGTGCACTTATACATTTATAGATGAGATGACTGAGAATAAGGATGATGTGTTTTATATTATCGACTGATCGTAGGATAGTGAAGATAAACAGACTGCTTTTGCACCAATCTTTGGCATTTTTATTATAATATCGATGTAACATAATTATTCGTGGTATGATAACATGTATATCCATGTGGGCTACATTTATTTGAGGCCCACCGACATAATCCAGGTTGGGCTTGGTGTTGTCAAATCAAATGATTGATTGATGTCGTTTACTGGTGATATAGTTAGTACATTCACAATGTTGGAATGTGACAAATATGATGATAAGGATATTTGCATAGTATTCGAACTCATAGTTGAATGATGACTCTAAGATGTAGGTGGTTGTTGTATTGATAAGATTCCAGTAAACGTGGTAGGCATGTGGGGTTCATATGGTGGCATATACCACCCTGATAATGCATCTTCGTCCAAACAATGTAGTTGATGTGGTATAAAAATTGTTTGGTTTTGTTGTGCAAGACCTTGAGTGATTGCGTAGCGTTCTGCTATTGATGGTATTGGTTGTACAAGCCGCTGTGAATGTTGATCCTGAGAGAAATTGTCCATACTTATTATTGTATGAATTTTATTATTAATAGTGATGAAGTGTACTATATACTGTGTGTAGGAACTTAGATATTTAGATATAAACTTAGATATTAGATAAAGTTGTGTATGTGCTCTCCGCAAGAAGTAATGTTAATATCGGTTGTTGAAAGAATGAAATATCATAAGTATTGTTTAGGTATTTATAGTATTTTAAAATTGTTTCAATATTGGTCATTTCTTAAAAAAATGTAAAATAGGATACAATAACAAATAATAAAAATTATAAATTGAATATGAGTGGTACTGAATTTATTGGTTACAGGTACACAAAAATTATTTTGTCACCACAAGTTAACATTGACCTTGCGGATATGTATTTTTTATGACACTTTCTAAGTTAAGGATAATAAAAGATTTTTAGGTAAAATTGTTATAGTTATGAGAAATAGGACTATGAACAGAAAAGAAAAGGGTTATGTTTGTTGACTAGGTAATATGACAAATAGATATTCTTTGATAACGTAAATTAGAATGTTATTGGATCTTGATGTATTTAAGACATTCTTAGGTAAAATTATTTAAGTCAAGGATGATATTTATAACAGTATAATAGTTTGAACGTTTGAATATAAGACGCATAACAATAATATTAAATAAGAATAATATAATAAAAAATATATGCATAAATATTATATATATGAGTATATGTAACAAATATAAATACTAAGCTCTTTCTGTACAAACATTTCTAACAAAAAATGAGAAAACTCAGCCATAAGCAAACATCTGTAGGCAGTCTAGCCCCTTTTTGATAAAAGGAAATCCAAAACTCTCATTGAGATGTCCCGCAGAGACATCGGTCTTTTGGTAGGTTTACTTAAAGGTCACTGTAAACTAGGGAACTATGCTAGAAGATTAAGTCTTCCTTTCAAACAAATCTGTCGTAACTTTGGGGAAGACGATGAGAGTGTATCTCATCTGCTGTGCGGCGACTTTACACTTGGGGAATCCTCTTTCTTGGGAACCTGGACCAGTCACAGGACCTGACACTGAATAGCATTATATGCTTCGCCAAAGGTTCTAGGTGGTTTCATACCCTAAGTTTTTCCCATTGATACGGTACTATAATGGGTGATTAGGCTTAAGTGGATCCACTAGGGATCGCCGGTATAACCTAACCTAACCTATGTTTATAAATGTATATAAACACTTATAAAAATAAACATACATGTTTAAAATTATACATGTCTTAAATTATATACAAAAGTTAGATATCATTTTTAGTAAAATATCTACTCGCTCAAACTATAATATTACAATAAATAAATATCATCGATTTCTGTTTGTGAAAGAATCTCATGTTCAGACATAGGCCATGGATGTTATAGCCGTTAATTTTTAAAAAAAATTAAATGATAATTTGGAGCAAAAATTTGTAAAAATAGACGCGGCTAACATATTAGAACAATTTTTTTTTTTGGGTTTCGGCGCATAATTGCACAAACTCACAGCAAAGGTTGCTAGGGGTTAAAATATTTAACTACCAAATTACAAAAAGTAGTTCATTTTTCAGATTTAGCTCTGACCCCCGGTTATTTTCATAAAGATAAAAAATTTTTTACATAATAGCAACCATAGAGACATGCTATGTCATCTTTCCGAAAAACCGTAAAAGAGATACGATCCATAAACTAAAGTTTGGTTAAAATCACTGCATAAAATAGTAAATAAATATAAACAACTAAAAGGCTTTGTGTTTTCTACCATCTCATGAACTTTTTGAACACCCTAGTTTTATTAGAACTAACTATTAGAAGCTAAAGACATGATATGTGAATGCGTTCGTTTAATATTATTAAAATATTTAAGTTAAAAATTAAATGTATTAAAAGAAAAAATAAAATATTTCTATTTTAATTCGTTACTTCAGTGGTATTTCAACTAATAACTAATTAATTAACTTAACTTAATCAGATTAGTGTTACTCATCACTCACTTTTGTTTTCATTGCAGTGTTTCTTCCTATAGCTTTATGTTTAGCTAATAATTTTTGATAAATATCTTCAGTCACAATAGTAAGATAACCCTGACGTATCTTTTTTGTTGCCTCTTGAAAAATCTGTACATATTCGGAATACTCATCCCAAAACGGTTTTTCGCCATTGAAATTAAACATTTTTTTAAAACTATCGTAAATAGTTATAGCAAGGTTACGGATAGTTGCAGCGTGTGCTATGACTTTTCTTTCCTGTGTCACCCTTAACTTCCACGATTTCAAGTTTCCTACATATTTACGCAAACGTCGTATTGTATCAACACACCCCGGATTGAGCAAGACGATCAAACGATTTAATTGTAAATTTTTCAAACTTTTCAATGCCCTGAGACATAGATCAGTTTTAGCCTGATCGAGACTTGCATATACACGTAATCGTGAACAAATATCATTAAAACGATATTCACTCTTTAATAAACGTTTACGCTTTTTATCCTCTAAAGTGAATTCAACAGGAATTTCGACACCGAATTTTTCACATACGATAACTCGGTCCTTCACTATTTCATGTTTAATTTCTCCAATTTCTAGTTTGTATTTTATATATTCCGCTTCTTTCCGGTCTGCCCATTCCCATTCTAAACGTGCACTTTCAGATATAAACAATTTGGGTTTTTCGTAATCTGTTTTTATTGCGATCATTTGTCCCGAGGGAGTAATAGCAAGAACAACGTTATCGTCGTCCACACTAATACCTAAAGTAAAAAACATGTTAAACTAAAATCTCCAAGTAGAAGATCTATCTATGTGTAGATCGCATATTAGTTTGCAGCATTTCAAACGATATGACTGCAGTATTTCGCAGTTAAAATCATGTATTCAGTTTTAATCCATCCATTTATAGACACGATTTGGAAAAGTTTATAAGAATTTTTGCTGTGCAGTAATGGACAATGCACAATGAAATATTAACATACCTTTCACCGAAACTTTCGTAGAATATTCCATTTCCTTTTCTTCAGAAACTTCCTTCAATATTTTTAACAGATTACTAGTATTACTAGTACTATTTAAATTGAAGCTAAAACTTACACTAAGCTAATTTTCTTAATGCGGTATTTCTGTGTAATTAATTGGTCATAATATTCTTTATATTTAAAAATATTGGCAACTCTTATGGTATATTATCCGCCTCTGCAAAACCATAAAAATTTAGATAGTATTATTATTTTAACCGACCACGGATCATGGCGTTCTTTGTATTTCGCAAAAAAAAAACAATTCACCAATTTCAAATCTTATCTTTGCTATATAATCTTTGAACAACACTATTTAAATTATAGAAATAAATATTAATTAATAAAAATTTCACTGTGGCTTTATTTTCTAATGCGAACTGAATAAGTTGTGCCAAAGAAAAAGCACCTGACACAATCACGTCACATGTGTTTTCGTTCAATTACAGAGTTGTGTTTTCGTAAACTCAATTTAAATTTTTTATGTAAAAAGTGACACGCACACTTTTAATATAACAAATAGTTGACCTCAACCAACTTCAAGATGATTATAACAGTTAATCTTGATATTATCTTCAAAATAATTACTTTTTAAATATTCTCAAACAGAGCAAAGACATAAAATTCTATCTAAATGAGTACTACAGTATGTTCCCACTGCAGCTTGTAGTACATTCACACTGTCTCATTTAGGCACTTGCTCATTTATATTAATGAGTGAACATTCACATCATTATCAGCTCATTTATGCAGTTGAAAGAAGACACCGTCTTCATATCGCTTGCTAACATTCTTCAATTGTCTTCCATTAATTCAGTTCTTAAAATTTGATTGGGTTATTTATTGTAAACACATTAGTTTCTCACTGATAAAAGGATTTAATAGATGTTGATCAAAATACCTTCTTCTTCGGTGTTAAAAATATACATTAAATTACGAATATAATACATGGTTTGAAGTCATCAACTAAACACGTTTTTTGTAGTTCACTTGTAATCTTTCATTCGGGAATGCGGCAAGGAACAAAAATTTTACTTAACAATTTTGCGCCGCTTTCTATGAGAATTATTGCATTAATTATTGTATTAATCTTAAATGTGCCAATTTTGGAAACTATTTTCTTTTGATTTAGCCGATTTTCTATGTTATATTCAATTACCACAATAAGATTGTAGGTGCGGTAGAAAGTGACTCCTGTCGACTCTGTCATGAGAAGCAGAAAACATCAGAACATATTCTATGCAACTGCCCAACGGCGACAAGGAGTAGACTCAACTACCTTGGAAGCTGGATCCTAGTCCCAAATCAAATGGGTAAAATTAAGCCCACAGCATTTTACGAGATTTATAAATAGTCTAGAATTGTTTTAGTTGGGCCTTTACGCGCACAATAGATCTTTTAGTTCGGAGTAGATTCATAGCCTATTATCTAATAATAGTAATAATATTCAATGTTCAATGTTCAAAATACAGCATAAACTAGACAGCGCTTATTTCATGTATATTTTCTTATTTACAACATTATATTATATGTAATTCAAAACAATTTATAACCAATAAAAATCAACAAAATGACAATTCAAATGCAAAAAAAAATTTCTATAATTTTACCAAGGGAAAAAAAATCACTCTGTTGCGGGTATCACACGTAATGGTTCAAAAATCACGAACCAAAGAAGAACTCTTGTTCTTCAAACTGCCCCTTTTACAGCACGTACTGTTTTCAGAGCTACAATCGGGTATGGATCAGTAATACTCTCAACTGAATCAAGTCAAGTGACTTGTCAAATTTAAAAAAAAAAGTGAAATATGTTGCACATGCGGCATTAACTTGGAATCTGCAAGGCAGTAGAACCCGAGAACGACCACGCAATTCTTGGCGTAGAACAATAAATAATAAAACGAATAAATCGAGAGGTGAAATGAGATATATTGCTCGAGATTGGCAAAATTTGAAATCTTTTGTACAAACAGAGCATGCCATTAAAATAATAAGAAGTTATACAAGGAGTCATGGTCGCGTCAAATTTGAAATTGTTGTGGTTTTAATGGAAAATAAAAATTTGTGGATAAGCCGCAAATAATCTTTAACCGCACACTTTCCAATTTCAAGAAAAGACGTATAAGACGTAAGTACTGTTAGCAATAATTATGGTAAATTGAAAGTAAGCATATCTAGATTTCCTTTTAAATTTAGGCAAAACTAAAAAGTACAACAATAGTAGTAAAAATACGGAATTGGCAATACCGATGTGACAGTCTTCATAACAAGCCTTTTCGTCATAGCCCAGAAGATTCAATTTTGAAATGCTCGCGACACTCTATATAACATGGTCGGGCCCTAAATAGTATTACTTAGTAAAACGTGTCAGAATTTGTGCATAAACATATTCATAAGAATATATATATACATATATTTGTATGAGTATATAAGCATATCCACACAAAAATAAACACCATTTTGGTACAAATAAAATGTACCAAAATAGTAAAAATGTACCAAAATAGTAAAAATCTACCAAAATAGTAGTACACTTAAGAAATTGACATTTGTGATATATCTCTTTCTAAAACATGTCTTTTACTCATCATAATCCAGATGAGTAATATTTCTTGACCCTTTGTCTTATGACTCTCTACATACTACAGTCATAAGAATACTGTTTTCAAATATAATGTAAATTTCAAATTAGGAATTTGTTATTTCTGACATTAGAAATTCAAACTATTTGTCAAATGAAATATTTTTAAATAACAAAGTATTTTTATTTTGAAATGATTTAGTAGGCGTTAAAATGTTAGAATATGTATAAAAAAAACTAGATGGAAATAAAATGTTTCAAAATTTATTTATTTTATTTTTTATCACTAACAGTTTCACAAAACTGCTCGTCCGAGAAATGAATATTTTTTTTATTCAAAATTATTAGTGATATATTTTGTATATATACATTTTGATATATTAAAATACACCTATACTTGTTGCTACTTATTGCTGAGAAGTGCATATTACTGATATGTCTCTTAAAGGCCGATTAATAATTGAAATTTTGGCCAATAATGGGGAGCCGATGAAGAAAAGGGATCTGCTACGTAAAGTAGCAGCGATGGCTGAGGTGAGTTCAAAATATACAAATATTATAAAAAAAAATTGACAGTTGACTTTTTTATCCATCTGACTTAATTTTCTTTTAATATATTACTTTTGCTACCTTTGATCCTTTTTAACAAATTTAAATAAGTTGTTTAAAATATATTATTGTAAACAAATTAAAATATAAATAAATTATTGTATATTAAAACACCTAAAAAACTGTTCAAAAACTGATTGTAGCCTAAACAGAGTTATAATTTTCTTTTTTTTAAATAATAAGTCTAACTCTCAAAATTACCTGTTTAGACGACCCAGAAGAATTGTGAGGCACTTGTTATGAATGTGATTAATGCAGGGATTCGCCATGGATATGTTCAGGCCATAAGTTCTGACTCCTTCCTATATATACCTGGCAAAGACTTAATGCGTCTGTGCGATCCCAGCGTCAGTGACATGAGTATAAAGAAAGAAACTATAAATATTCCCACACTTGGTTGTTCTTCGGAAAATAATTTACAACTTGACGCTAATAAGACTGTAAGCCTTACGTCGTTGTGGTCAAACATTCCATCCCAGAAAACTGATCTTGGGCCTGTAATTGCAAAAAGAAAATCAGTCGCTCGATCACGCAAGCCCAAACGAAGAGTACATAAATACCGGGCAAGAAAAATGCGCGAGCGCGCAAAGCTACGCGCCAAAAGAAGAAAGCGATTACAGAGAAAGCCGAAGGCAAGAAATGCGATCAAACGACGTAAGCCTGGTGCCAATGTAAAAAAAAATATGAAGAAGTCCCCACCAAAGAAAGCAAATAAACGTCAGGTTCCAAAGAAGCGTGCGAAGAAACGTCCAAAGAAGCGTAATGTTGGATTTAAGAAGCGAAGGAATATGTTCCGCAGCAGGCGTGCAGCTCGTGCCCGTATGCAAAAACGTTTGCGTAAAAATAAAAAGCAACGTAAACGCCAATAATTTGGTGTTAATAGGTTGCTTCCAACGGTATTACCACCATTACCAACAATCACAGGGAAGCAACTAGAAGCAAATAAAAGGTAATATCAAATTTTGTTTCCACTTCTAATTTGATTACGATTTCTGGTGCCCCAGACATTGACCTTCGTTGACAATTAAACGTAACCAAAACTATTGCTGAAAATACTCCGCCTTTATAGAAATTTATAGTCAAATTATGCAATCCAGAATCTAATATCTTATTTAATAAGTACTAATTATTTTAGTTTGCTGGTGAAGTCACGTGAGAAAATATAAGAACGGCACATGTCATGAAAATCAAGGTAAGAAAAAAATGGCAGTAGATAATTGCAGATAATTAAGTTTACAAGAAAATATGAAGTTTTCAACAAAATTTAATAACTAAGTTTAATGTAGAAGATAATAAAAATTTAATTTTATTCCAAAAACTGGGAATAAACTCTTACAGAATAATAATTGCAAAAATAATTTCTGTCCTTTTTTTTCAATGCTTCTTTTTTACTTATTTGATAAACCTTCACAACCTGTTTTCCGAGTTTGACTTGATGCTCCATCAGTTACTTCACGTATATCTTGTACAGTAACTGCAGTTATTGCTTCCTCAATCTGATTACTTCATCTATAGAAATGGTTTCCTCCTATATCTTCTCCCTTCAACTGCGGTTTTAATGTTTTCTCAATCTAATCATTTCTCCTAATAAATATGCCCTCTTACATCTTCTTCGTCAAACTGCCGTCTCAAATGCCTATAGTAGTACTTATTGGCAATGGTAATTCACCCAGAGAAGTATTCAAAGTTAACTTGGGTAAATTAAAATTATTCATAAATTTAATAATATCCCTGCGTTTAGGACTTCTAACCTCAAATGAACAACAATAGTTAGATCTATATTTCGGGTAAAAAGTGATGAAAGTAATATTTTTATAGGGTGTTTAAATGATGAGCATGAACACAAACAAAATTCTATTAACTTTCTGTTCGATATTATTTTTCATTTTTTTTTAAAAGTTAATTTAATTCCATTTAATTAACTTTTGTACACATAATGCATATATTATTCTACAATTTGCAATTTATACTCCCTCTTCAGGATCCGTAGGATAGCCAATTCACTCACAATAAAATGCGTTAAAGTATAAGAGATAAATTGTCATGACGAATCCTTAAATTTTATTACTGAGTATTAATAATAAAATATGGACCCAATGCTGAATTGACTTGAACTTCGTAAGTATGATATACATGACTTCCCAAAAACGGAACATCTTCTTTCTCTCTTCTAATTATAAATATATTTTTCAATCAGGGATTCTCATTTTCATCACGACATTTTACTTCAATGTTAAACTTCTTCACATAAACCGCGTGCCCCCAATACCTTAGAAACAACTACAATTGTAAGTATATGCAAGTATCTTACATTTCAAATAGATATATATTTTATATAATATTTATAATTATTTCACAGGTGAAAGTATTACTGCTATATATACAGATATATCACACATATTTTTTTGCTTAAATTTTAATAAAAAATTGTGGTCGCATCTGTCATTTACAATTATCTATAAGTTCTATTTTTTACACGTATTACTTGTCTTAGATCATATATATGGAAAACATTAGTTGTCGTTTTTATTAGTTGTAGTGACTTCACATTATTCATATTATAGATCAACAAATCTGATTTCATTTTGCGTTGAGGAGAAATTATAAAATTTTTAATTTTCCTTTAATACCAAGTCTAATGGACTTGCCAAGTACTGAGTTAAGAATAGTTTCAAATTTAATTGTACTTACATCAGTGATCACATGATCACATATCTTATTAGGTCTATGTCCAATGATTTTCGCAAGAAGATTTTAAGTTACTTCTTGTTCGATGACATCATAACAGAGTTTGATTTAAAAATTTATTAAATCAATATAGAAAGTTCTTTTAAATGCTAAAAATATAAATAAATAATATAAAACCAACTTTTTGTACTCCAAGAAAGCCGACGTTAAGATACCATCAAAAATGTTCATTACTTATTGTCTCATTCATGAAAAACAGTTTCCGATGACAGCTATACGCAATCTATTGCATTACAACTTATTGTAATCGCATAAGGGAGATCGTCTTTAAAGTATGGACTACAACACCTTATCTCCAAAAATTCTTCATAAAGGTAGAAATAAAAACACTCAAACCACAAACCTCCCACTGAACAAAATATATCATGTATGATACATAGAATTTGTGATATTAGTTTGTGATATTATTATAGTGTTTGTAAACATTGATACAAAAAGATGAAAATATTTATTTCTCACAATAATATGTTATTCCTTAAGACCTGAAAATTAGCACATTGTTAATAAATCTTCATCTTGTCAAAAAATCTAAAGCTTAAAGAAACCATAATATTATGTAGCCAGTGACCAGTATCGACGAAACGAAAAATTTTTTACTTTCTGGATCTCTTATCACACATATCTATTCTATACCGAACACTTATTATAATGAATTTTAGTTTAGTATATAACAATACCAAAAAAAAAACTGTAAAACTTCTCTTTCAGATTTTAGTGATTTCTTCTGGGATCCAAACATGGTTGGTTATATTGACATATACATTTATCAAGTGTGGGAATGAATTCACAAGCTTCTGTTTCTATCTAGTTGAATGCTTTACAACGAAAATTCATATTCTCTTAACGCTAATCTGGTGAAGGGCAACTGAATTTTCTTGGATGAAGGCTATCTATGTGGTCTCTTTACAATTACCATTTGGTCCCTCTTCTTGATGCAAATCTGTTGAAATGAAAATGAATTTTCTTCTAGTTTTTTTTGTTGTAATGTATTGATTCAATAATTATATATGTGGATTTTGGACCAAAAGGAACCCTAAATACACAATAATGTAAGAAAAGTTCAAATATTATCATGCATTTTTATGCCGAACACTATTTTTAGAATAGGTTTTAGTTTAACATATTACAGTATAAATAAAGGTATATAGCTTCTATTTCGAATTTCAGCCCTTTTTTCCGGACTCGAAACTTGGATAATCTTATTAATCTGTGAATATATCAATTGTGAGAATGCATCAATTTACTAACACCTAATATTCTATGTGATGTCTTTGCTCTTTGGATTAAGGTTATGTATGTGACCTTTTTGCGATTAGAATTTTTTTCCTAAAGGCGCAAATCTATTAGAAGCAAGACGTATATCCTGGAATGTTAGAGCTCATTAATTTTTTACGAGAATTTTGGTATTTTTATTTACACCCAAGAATGATATTACAATTTTTCTTTTTCATACAATTTTTATTTCAGATTTTGAAATTCTTTTGGACTCCAAATACGTGTAGTCTCATTTTCTTGTAAATCTATTGAGTATGGATATATGTTTATCTGCAAGCTGGTATTTATCTCGATGATCTCATTTGTGCCCTAATCTTGATGCAACTTTATTGAAAAGAAAATGAAATTTCTTAGATAAATTTTGGATTGTCGTACTCTGGTAATAACTTATGTGAGCATGGTTCTAATTAGTGAGTATATTGATTTTAAATATTACTGTTAATAATTGTGCGTGGATTATTCTTTGCAGGAAATCATGAAAAAGAGATAACATACGTTTGCAGATCAAATTTTTGTGTTTAAAATAACACAACAATTCTATGTATTCCAAGTTTTTTATAGATTGCGATATCTATTACACCCAATTATTGGCTCGACCTTTCAAAATCATTTCTCGGAGGCTTTGCAGCAAATTATGTGAAAAATGAGATCATTTATTGTATAAATCAAAATTTGTTAAGATGGATACGCTTTCTTACAAATTTTAAGTTTGTCGAATAATTCTATAAACTACTAAATTGTTATTAAGTAGTAATTTATTAGTTTTAATTTTTAAATTGATTAACGTATGTTTATTTGTATGTAGCTCTTATGTCACTTATGTAGATTTATTACAACAATTATTGTATATAAAAATATAATAAAAAAAGTACTAAAACCATTAACCAGTAAGTTTACAGTCCATAATATATAATATTATTTACGATGTACTCAGCTGTGCACTTTTCATTTACGCATACGTGAAACTGACTATCAAATCCCTTATGCATTGTTATCTATAATATAATAATAATATAGTTTCAAATCTACTACTCATACATATAATGTGTGACAAATATTTATAACAATCTATTCATCTCTCAGCTTATTTATTCATATTTACATGATATTAAAGTTTGATAATAGTAACACCTGTTGCTATACCTAAATACGAATATGTATTCCTCCATAATCAACTTGTGGACTTGCTGTTCAATAATATAGAAAAAATGCAAATTGAAAAGGTTTTTAGTGACGACAAAATAATAATAGTTTCCATAGAGATTATTGAAATAAAAGAAAACAATCTTATACCGAAATATAGTACCTGAGTATGATTCTTGATGCGTGATTAATATGGCAACATCATATATTAAGTTCATTATTTGATTGCACTGGCTGATCAGAGCAGCTACCTTCCAATTCTATGATAATGCTTTATCTAGAATATTATCACTATATTGGTGCTTCAAGACCATTTCATCATGTCTTTCCACAACCATCATATTCGCTTGATTTACCTCTTTGTGATTTCTATCTGTTATCTATGCTCAAGAGACTTATCAACAATTGTTTCTAGTACTTGAAAGAACGTCGACATAAGTGTATTGTATTGGATGAGTGTCGCTTTGACACTTTAAAACAACATTATATATGGTACTGACATATATATAGGTATAGGGTAATATACTAATATATTATATAGTATCTTATATAAAATTATGAAATTATAATGAATTCCTACCACAAAAACGATTTCAGCGTTATTACATTTTAAATATTTTACTTTATAAAAATTTCTCTCCCGTTCTAAACTGGAAGTTATCATTGCTATTATTTAACTTGTAATTATTTTCTGTATCTCCGAAATTTACTGGCTCATTATGTTAATTTTCTACTTTTCCGAAGCTGTCAAATTCTCGAACGGACTTAAGTTAATTTATGTGCTGACGCTGTTAATCGTCGCATGAAATTGTTGAGTTAAACGAAACTAAAAGTTTTCAGATACTTTTTTAGTATCCGAGAACACAAAGTAAATAAGGAATTTGGAAGATAGAAAAATTCATACTCATGCATTGCAGGATGAGAGCCAACAATTTAATTAAAAGTTTTATTGTGAACGCATAAATTAACCAAAAATCATGATCATTATATGAAGTATCTGCGGCTGGAAAAAATAACTGCAACTTCCACTGTCCGTCTGTCCCTCTGTCTGTTGGCTTGTTTGTCTGTCCGTACTGTGAACTCCATTTGCTGTGACTTCGCCTCGTATAATTTTCTCGCTTTTTATGCGAGAAATCGCAAGAAAATGCAGAAATTCTGAATTTTGTGAATAAAAGAAACATTAAAATAATTTCATTGGGTGGAGAAATTAAAAAAGTTTGCGAAATTTATTGTCCCTTTTGCATATTTAAGTTAATGAAAGGGAAAAGCTTACTTCTATTAGAGTAAAGAGTTTATTAAAAAAAATATTGAAATTAATTGCCAAATTAAGAGACGCGCATGATTTTAATTTGCTGAATATAAACAATTATCTTCGATTTTTATTATATTTTTAAAACGAGTATTAGGTTATCTTCTTCTGTTGAAAATCTCTAAACGAGATGTCGTCTCAATTGTATATTTGAATTTTTCAAGTTCTGGGATATAAAGAGCAATGCAACAAATATAACTCAGCATTCTTCCTGGTATTTATCGACTTCCTTAAAGCTTTAACCTCGATTGATCGCAACGTAATATTGCTTGAGTGCCGGATAAAATTATCAAAATTATTAGAACTCAATATCAAGGAGCCTATGCGATTGTCATGCACTGCAGCAGTTTTAGCGACCCTTTCACCACTCGAACCGACATCAAACAAGGATGCCTCATAACTTCTCTCCTGTTTGCGGTGACATTAAATTACATATTAAAATCAGTTGCTTCCAGAAGGTGAGGAATTATGTGGAGGAGCAATCAACATCTTGAAGACCTTGACTATGCTGACGACATAGTTCAACTCGCTTCCAACAGGGAACATATGCAGGCAAAAATTGACGATATATGCATTACAGCCTCGGTAACGGGACTACACCTCAACGTTTCAAAAACTAAAGAGTGTGCGATTAAATCATCTCATACATCATCGTTTAAAGTAAACAATGTTGCTATATAGAATGTTACTCTTACAGACGGCGCTGGAAAGGACGCTAGTCTGCGCAATATCTGGCGCATAAATGAACTGTCTACTACTACAAAAATCAACGTATACAACGTTAAGTCTGTACTATTATATGGCTCCGAACTATGGTTAGTCAGTGCTGAAACCGAATAAAGCCTGCAAGTATTTACTAATAGATGCCTGAGCATGCGGGTGGCCTGGCATAGTCTCAAATGAAAACCTGCTTCAATTAACAAGACAAAAAGGCTTTAATTCCCAAATAAGAGGAAAGCGAGGACGACAACAAACAACTTGGCGAATAAACATCTTGAATGAAACCGGCTTCAAATTGAAATAACTGGAGATTCTATGAAAATAGCCTAAATACTGCATTAAATAAATAAAATAAAAATTATAAAATTAAAGATCATTTATAAAACAAGAAGAGATAATAAAAGATATAAATAAAAGAAAATGCAAGAAACATTATCATTAGAATATTAAAAAATGAATAATATAATGGGACACAACAAAGACAACATATAAATATTTATTTTGCAAATAAAGTGAAAGGAACCTGATTCTAACAACCCCAAAAAAACAAGGCAATAATATTATTTAAATTTAATATATTAAATTATATTAAATTATAATAAAATTTAATATAACATAAGAGGCGCGAAATAATGGACTATAAGGCGGTAAATACATGTAACTGAAAGGGGTGGGGAATAGCTGCGGGGAAACATAAACAAGATCAATTACAGCAGATAATTACAGGAAAAAATAATATAAAAAAATAAAGGAAATTATTAGGATTTTGGAAACTCTTGGAGTTTTTTGAATTCTAATTTCTTAAGTATGTTTAAAATAGTATAAGCAAAGAATCTACAGTACTCTAGATTCTTTGGTATAAGTGTAGATTATTAATAATATAGATATATAGTGTATATTACAAAGAATAAAAAAAGATATTCAAGATTGTGATGATAGAAATATAACTTCGAACAAGAATTATTAAATATCAATATATAATTGTAAAATAAAAACAAGACAATTTGTTTTTGAAAATAAAAAAGCGATGGTACAGGATAAGTTCTATATTCCGACCACCAATGTTAATTACACCCTTCCAAAAAACAATCAATTTTAAAAAAAATCGTTATTAAAAATTTTAAAAATATTAAACAAATAGAAGAACTACAGTTTCATCTGAATATATCTTATAGAATAAGTGGATTTTTAATTTTTGTAATAAAACTTGCAATAGTAGTAATTTTCCTCTGTATAAAAAATAATCATATTAAAATAGTAAATAATTTTCAAGAACACACTTTTAAAGACATTGAATTAAGACATGAAAGTCAGAAAAAAATATTTAACCAAGGTACGAGATCCAGTAGAATCTCAAATCAAGGGATGGAGGAGTTGTATTAAATAAGAAGGTACTGTTATTTTTCGCACAAACAAGATGGGTCCTAAGATTGACTTTATTATATAAAGTTAACATAACAAAAAGAATATTGTTTATTCAAATTAAATCTTAACTAGATTTAATAGAGAATGGCGAAGTTTCCACTGCCAATCACAAAAAACATACTATTAAAGAACGAATATGTGGTGTCGAAAGTGTGATTCCGGCATGTGAGGAACCTAAGCTGAATACTACATGAACTACTAGAACTGGAAAGTATAGTGGTGGTCTGAAAAATCTGCATGCGCTCGTGAGGCAATATAGGTAGTGAGAATTGAGAAAAAGTGAAGAGAATAATTAGAAAAATTAATTATAAAACAAGAACACGACAAACATATAAAAAAAAGTTATTTATTTAATAAAATAAGCAGTATAGATTTAAACAATTTATGTTTTTATAATATCAAGTTATGAGGTATAGCATAGTATAGATTAAGCTTAAAGATTATTCGAGAATATCAATAAAAAATTCATAGCATTATTCTATAACCTGTGAGGGTAAAGTTTTCTAAATAAAATTATATTATCACATATTATCAGTACAAAAAACAATAGTTTATATAGGTTCACGGATTATATTTTTTTGAATACAATATTAAACACAAAATTTTAAAATAAATATAAAAAAACAAAAATGTTATAACTTCGCCGCAAGAGATCTAAAAGAATCAAAAGAAGATTCTTCAGATATTGAAATATAGCCTTGATTAATAGCAATCAAGATTATGTTGACTGTTTGATAGGAATAACAAAGAATTGTCTATTATGAGCTGCTCTAGCCTAGTGCAATACCTAATTCGATCCTCTACTGATAACAGCTCGACCGCTTGATTGGAACAATCAAAGAACACGAAGCAAAATAGAATAGGAGAGTATAGGAGTTAAAAATTTGACATCATATTGAGTAATTTATTCATAATCAAATATTTAGTGATTGTTTATTAAGACTAATGTAAACAACACACCAAATGAAAAAAATTTAATTGAAATTCAATTTATAAAATATGAATTATAACAGCACTATAAATAGAAAAATTGTTTCTGATATTTAATAAAATAGTTCTCATTTAGTTTTGTGATATTTGTTAATAAAAATATAGACAGTTATAGAAGAATATTGTTAGCATGTATTGCATATTAATATAGTACATTGTCAGTATTGTGGCTTCTGTTGATATTGTTGGTAACTTATCACATACAATGTTAAAGCATAATTAAAAGATTATTAATAAAAGTAATTATTAATAAAGTTATAAAGAAAAAAAGAAATATTTATACAAAAAACTCCGGATCCATTTAAGTTAATCTCAATGCGGATTTCTGAGATATGCGAATTACTGAATTTATATTAAAAATACAATATTTGTTTAATCCTTTTTTTATTGCATTTTTATTATAAATTCAGTAATTCGAATATCTCAGAAATCCGCATTGAGTTCAATTTAAATGGATCCGGAGTTTTTTGTATAAATATTTCTTTTTTTAATATTTCTTTATCTAGAATTTAATAATTCTAGAAATAAAATGACAGATTCGCATAGTTCAAGAACTTACAACTTACTATCTTATCTTACTATCTTATCTTATCTTAATTATGATGCTTAATAGAGATATACTTAGTTATCCATTGCTATTTATACCATATACCATGTTTAATTATGGTATTAATCTTTGTAATTAATATCATAATTGTAATTAGTGTTAAATTAGGCACATGTGTCGCAACATTTGTTTTTTATTATGGTGTGATCATCTCATTCTAATTAGTATATATTTAGGCACATACGTTGCTACAAATATTTTTTATTGTAAATTGCTATGGTACATACACCACAATAAAATACAATGGCAAAATGTATATAAATCAAAGAAATAGACTTTATATATTAATGCATTTCAACTACACAACTTGAATAATATCATTTTATACACGTATAATAAATGATATAGTGTATAAGGAAATAAATAAATAAAAAATAAAATGTATGGGCGATTAAAACATATATACCTATGAATATACACATTATCCATAAAAGTATTTAAATTAGACAAACTATCTCGCAGATTTATGTGATCCAGAATCCAAATGATATGAACAAGTGGTCGCCCCTTACCATACACCACACGCCATATAACACATATTTTGCATTTCCTGATCTGGTTTTGGATAGCAAAGATCTCCAAATAATTACAGATTAGGACAAGCAGAGATCAACTGTATACAGTGTAGATTATTATAAATCCTTAATAATATTAACAGTTTTAAGTATTTTTTATAGATATAATTGTTTGATTTAAACTGGATTTGCTTAAAGTTATAAGTTGTCGTGCTTAATGATTCTATGCACTTTGACTTCACAGCAGAAATAGTCCTTAGTTTTTAACATCAGTTCTACTTTACAAGGACTAAAAATTATTCATATTTTTTTATTATATTTTTGCGATTTCTATATTCACGATGAGTCTGCATGGAAATGGCATATAAATCAGTGTAAAATATTCTTCCGCGACCACTATAAATTTACAGCAACAATTACATTAAGCAGCAAACAACAAACAATAAAAAACAATAAAAACAATAACACAATAATATTATTAAAAGAAAAAAAAAATTCAAGGAATAATGGAAGAATTGCTCCTTTTGGTAGTGCTCTCACTGCAATTTGTAACCTTCAAAAGCAACAACAATTATTATAACAATAACAATAATAATAACAGCATGGAGGGAATACACAAGCTGATAAAACGACAGACAAACAGACAGACAAACGGACAGACAGACAGACAGACAGACATACAAATTGCGCTAGTTCGCGAACGTATGCAATCCTTACCAAGTTCAGCGCGAACTTCTGGTTAAGAAAGATTATGCAGGACAAAGTAATTTATTGAGTCCGCATTTTGCAGTTAATGTCTTCATGTGGTTTACTTCATGCAACTTGCAAAGAACAAGTTGAAAACATTGCTTACCAAGGATATTATGTATTGTTGGCTCTACGTGCATAGGAATATTTCATTATATCCTGCTTCTATTTGAATTTTATTAAGATTTGAATATTCTGAAGGAGAACGTCTGCATTCTATAGAAACTTGCAATTTTCAACTGAATTTAAGCTGTTTGCTCCAAAATATTTAAAACTATTAAAAGTTTTTTTTTTTTTGTTTATGTACTTATCTCATTTTATTAGCCTTTATTTGTTATTATTAATGTGTAATGTAATGTGGAAAAAATAGTACCACATTACAGACAAATAAGAAAGAAAATCATGTTGGGGATGAACCCTTCAAAAAAAATATCTACGCATACATATACAAAAGACCATTTGTTTAGATGTGTTCCGTACGTAATACCACAACCAATACTGAAATTAATAACTAAGATTGTGGAGAAGTAAAAAAAGCAGTCGTACCCACCAAAATACAACTGAACTATTAATATACTACGGTACTATATTAACGCCACATAAAATTAAATTCTTTGAAAAAATATTAAAGAAATACTTCCATTAGATTGAAGTACTAGCATAGTGATAATCCGTAAAAAAGCGAATGTTATAAAATTCTACGAACAAAGAAGAACAATACTTAATATAGACGTGTATCAGTTAGCTGCTTCCACCAAGGTATAGTCTGCTCATTTGCTGGATCATTATGTACTAAGAAAACATACTATTAGACTGGGATTAACTTATAATTACTTTTGTCATTAGCTATATGTATGTGTTGATCTACTATATGTAGACCAAATATATAGAAAAACACAAAATTATTTTTATGTTTTTGAAAATAAATTATTATTAACAAAAATGTATAAATAAGTTTCTGTTAATATCACACTAATAAATTCTATAGCATCAACAAAGTCATGATATTTTACAAAAAAATGATCTGCTTAAAGCAGTAAAAATTAGCAACAATTTGCTTTGCCTAGTAAAGCTGCCATATAAACATCAACCCCAAGTGCATTAGATCAGAATCTTACTTGCTTTAACAGAATTGTATTCATTTCTGTTAAAATCATAATAACAAAATATATCGTATCAAGAATATGTGGATGGCATTAACTGGCTAAAGCAAATTGTTGTTGCGAACCTCATGATAGTCCACTTCAATCACAGCTCTAAAATTTGTATGAGCGAACTGCGCCATCCTATGGAATATATTATTTTTGTAGCAAGAAAGTGTGGATTGCGATAATCAAATATAATAGGATGTCGTAAGTTTCTCTTAAGTTTTTAGAGTTTTTGCTCAAGTGGAAAATTAAGGGGTTCATAATACAAATGAGCATTAGCAAATCAACACACTCCATATAGATGGAGTCTATAGATTCCATATATTCTGTTGGTATGATATCAACAGAAAGTAAAGCAATTTTCTGCCTTGAATTAAATTAGGTATACCATTCTTATGGTACGTTTCATTGTACAATATGCTATAGTAATATTGTAGTTGATTTATTTATTAAATTTACAAATAGGCAAGTACAAGATCAAGAGGACCAAGATGTGTACAAAAATACTAGAAAATACATACAGAGTAAAAAGATTTGATTGATCGAATTATCATCAATATCAAAATGTTGCTGAAACACAGCGAAATTGAATCATTTTTCTAGCAAATCTTAATTACAAAAATATCTACTACAAGTGATCATAGTCAAAGGATAGGTTTGATTATCTATTTCTAGTTATACTCAAGCCTAGTGCAACAGTACAATTCGGTAATCTGCTGCTCAAAACTCGACGAGCAAATTTGGCAGACAGAATTTAAGTTAAATATTTAACAATTTATTTAGTAAATGATCAGATCTAATGATCTGATTATGATCTAACATTTAATAATTGTTAGTTGATGAAGTTCTCACAAAAAATGCTTCCAATGAAATGGAAATAATAAAAAGTTAACTGAAGTCCCACATTCATCAAAAATTATATCAAATCTAAAATTGTAGAACTTTTGTGTGTCTTCTGTAAAAAGAAATTTAATACACATCATCTTTTGTTTTTTATAACAACTGTACTTACTATCTTTACTTTTCTTCAAAATATTTTTGAAACATTAAAACTTTTCGTAAGAAATATCACTTTTAAGCATTGCGTTAACACCTTAAAACCAGTTTGAGGTTTGAATTGTCAGCTGTTAACTGTCAATAGGAATTCGGATTTAATTACAAACAACAAAAGTTTTAATTGATTATAAATATTTAATTAAAATATATAATAAAAATTCTAGTTAATTATTTAAAAGGTTTAGAATCCTAAGTACCCGTCTCTTTGAAGTTATGTGCAACTCTCCGCACAGATGAATATTGTCGACCAATATCTTCAGCAATTTTTCGTTGGCTTACGTCGTCTTTTCAGAATTGAACAGTAATGTTTTTGTCGTTCACTAACACTAATTTGACGTCTAGAATTTCAACAGTAAACATTTATTATTTTCATCCAAAATATTTTTAAATGATTAATTCTTAGACACTAGGTAGTCAACTGATAATTAAATATCATTTAATTACATGATTATGTTTGCAAGCGAATTTAAATTAACGGTAAATGTAAATATTAAGAAGTGTCCGTACACTTTTTCTTCTGTGTGTATGTGTTTAAATAGTTTTCTTTATTTCTTTACTCCATTGTTAGACCTACTAAACAAACCTACAGCATACCTCTAGAGCTACTGCTTGCTCTATTTCTATCTATTTCATGCTCATCTGCGCTGCTGCACAGTTACTATTCACGGCGAATTGCATGAAGCAGAAACTTCAAGTTTCAAGATATTTGCCAGAATATTAGTTATATAAGAGACATTTAGGAGTTTTTGGGACTTTTTGGGAGTTTTTGTGAGTACCCTAATTAAAATTTTAAACAAAACCCTGATTGTCAAAAATTGAATTGCACTGTCAATCTTTTTGACTTACAAAATTTTTTCTTATGCAAGTGAATTGATTTGTGAAAATTTCATAGTAAGTACATTTTCAAGATAATTCATTATTAATTAATTATTTTTTAAATAAAATTTCATTAAATTTAAATAACAAATAAATATAAATAATAGTGCAACAATATAAGGGGTGTGTTTTTAGTAAGCAGAGCTTTCGACCGTTGTTGAAGCTGCCTTTATCGAATATTTAAATTTGTATTATTATAAAATATATTAATTGCATTCTAACAAAGATCTGAATAAATGTTATATTCGATAAAAAGTGCATTATTTTCATATTATTTCAGGAAATGTCTGATAATTCCGAAAAAGCAATGAGTATGTCACCTAAACAATTGGCTGCCGTTCGGGTATTTATTTCTTGAATATTCGCTGTAATAATAATTCGCTGTTTTAAAAGATAGTTGTGAAAAATAAAGATTTTTAATTCTTAAAAATTCACTAATTCACTAATTCACTAATTAGGCACAACGGGTTCAAAATAATGGTTACGGTGAGATGTTAGAGGAGGAACACGGCAAAAAAGGTGTAATTACACCTAATATCGATAAAAAGTCGTTAATCGAAACAGCTCGTGCAAAGTATATTAATAAGTATGAAGTATTTATTGATTAATAATCTATATTTTTTTCTTCATTTTTTTAGTGGATTTAAGTGTAATATTATAATTTTATATAATTTTTTTTCAGTGATATACCAGTTGAAACCCCACCATCTACCACCCATTCGTCAAATGTTGATGCATTCATGAGGTATGTGTATAAGTATTTCAATTACTATTTTTCGGGAAAAAACTATTATATATGTTTAAGTCGAAATTTAGTTGCAAGTCCATACAAGAACTTTAGTCGGAGACTACATTTAAATTTAAAATACGCTAATTGTAATACTTCAATATCAAATCAACAGAAAATAAATATATGTTTTAACTTTTAAATTATCGTTTACCGCATTGAATGATAAATGTATAGATTAAATCTAATGACCGAATTATATGAAGTAGTAGACACTCACTCAAGTTAATTTATAATATGGTATATAACTTCGTTTCGTTTATTTTATACAGAATGTCGCTGAGTGACGAACGTGCTCCAGGTGTTTTGAAGAAAAAACGTGAGTTACAACACCCTTCTCAGTGTAAAGATAAAATAGAAAAGCTTCTAAAAGAAGCGGGTATCGACTACCTGTCTGATGATATAGTGCAACCTCCTGATCTTCAAGATCTGGGCTCAAGCCAAAGGAGAACTTCAGACATACGAAGCTTACGCCTAGCAAGACCACTGTTAGAATGTGAGACTGAAGGCATGTGGCCAAACATCTACACCGGTGCGGATCGACCTAACATGGAGACGAAGGAAACACTCAATAAAAAATAAATCAGATTGATATGATGCCTATTACAATCTTAATATATACATATTCATTCATTTAATACTGTGTATTCAATTAAATTATTTAGTTATTTTTATTAAGTAGATAGTAGAATTTCCCTAAAATTATGGATAGCGTTTTTGATTGTCAAATTCAGAGTAGCCTTATTGGAAATAAAATGATAATTAGTTAGTTTCTTATGTCGACAGATACATCCGAATCCCATACAATCAAGCCTACAGTTATGAAATAAATAACAAATAAATTGGAGTTAATAACTTTTATATTAAATATTTTTCAAGGTTTTTTATTCCTGCTCACATTACTTGTTTTTCAATATCACCTGGAAATTATTCTTCATATTTCTGTATTTTCTCTCTAGTCCCTGATTTTCCATTTCCATTATTTTCAAAGCATGAAATATACGTTCATCAATACACTTATACCAAAAAAATGATACAAAAGTCATATAAGTCATATAAAACAGTTCTGTAGCAAGTACATAACTGTTTTTGTACTTGCTAGAAACTATATCATTCACAGATGTAAAGAATACTTACGTCATTGCGATACAATTCATCAAATCATCAAAACGTTTGGGAGTGCCATTGACCTCTTCCATTGTTTTAAATTCGTCAAGTTCGTAGAATCCAATCTGAAAGTTACTTATAACTAGAAGCTGTCCACTTGTGATAAGGCAATCCTTCTTTATTTGTTGTATGTTCACCTCATAAGGAATAAATGGCGAATGTCAAAATTGAAAATTCGTTTTGAGCAGGGATGGATTTCCATAAGCAATATTTTGGGGTGAAGTTAAACGGACGAAGATCATCACACTTATTCTATGAATTTTTAATTTCCATATTAAATTCCATATTCAATTCAAATAACCTAACTGCAAAGATGTGAAATTATCTATATTTTAATATGTTAATATTATTCATATGGAGAAATAATCATATACATCATACATTTTTATGTTCCTCTTAGTATATGTTTAAACCAAAACTATATCGACACATTTCCGACACATTCAAAGTCAATTAAAAACTAATTTATTATTATTGAAAAGATCCGCATTCGGATCCGATCCGTTTATTTTAAAAATTTGTGTCTCTCACATAATAAACGTTTAATTAAATAATTATATACACATTGTACATAGTGGTAAGTTCCACATATGCATAAAATGAATGCGGAAGAGATGATGTATACAAAGCATATGTACTACTATACTTTCTGGAGCTATATTTATACATTTCTATATTTTTACTACCATAAATATGTTCTGAATATATTACAGGGTGCGCAAAGTCAATTCCAGTTACTTTTCAATAACGAATTCGTTAACCAAATCGAAGTGGTGAATAAGAGCAATTTTTTTAATAAATCACCACGACGGGTAAAATATATATTGTGTTACTGGAATATGAATATATTCGGAAATTGTTCTAGAACCAAATAAATCATTTAAATTATTAATGACTGCTTTTATCCTATCTATATCTGTCATTATAAGTTCTCTTCACATTTGATTAGAGTAAACGTTATATTGTAATGATGAAAAACAGCTGTTGAAATCTCTTCTGGTGCTAAATGTGTCTTACTAGAAAGATATACGTAATAATAGCCAAAAACAAAATTGTTCATTTTATTTGTTATAATAAATCGATTTGATCAGTTTTAATACGTACAGAGGAGAATATTATTTTATTACACAATATTAAGGTAATGCTTGCTTCAACATATTGAAATTTCGGCAATAAGCTCATATGAGTTGTGCAATTCAAAATACGACACTGCAGTTATGAGTCAATAGCATCTATAAATCACAAAGCAACACTGCCATTTATAAATCTAAATGAAACATATACATTTTCAATCAAAAGTCAGACCTTATTTCGGAAATTCAAAAAGTTTCTAATCAAAATAATGGCACAGGAACGCTTTCTCAGAGGAGGAGAGAAAACCTCGTAGTTCGCCTTTAACAGTCCTTCGCAAAGTTTTGGTTGGGGCACCAGGACGGCGGGATACTTGAGGATTCCACCTCAGGGCTTGTTTTACAATGAAGATGTTATTTTTGCAGAGCGTATGCTCTATTCACTTCCATTTACGTTTTTTTACTTTAGTACTAGTGCATATTTGAACTGTTCGCAAAATTTTTCGTTTGATATGCGAATTGGCCACCATATTTTTGGCATTTCCAAGTTTCAGAGCCATAACACAATACTGACTTTACGTTAGGGTTGAATAAGCTTAGCTTAGTTTTTTGTGTGATGAAGCCTGATTATGATACCTCACTATATTTCATGATAGCATACCAAATGCGGTTTTGGCTTTAATAACATACATCCAGCAATGTCTTTGTCCGCGCCATTCTTGTTCTTAACTATACTGCACAGGTACGAAAAGCGGTCGACACATTGAAGTTTACAGTTGTCTAGTGTCCAGGTTGGTCTCTGTTCAGAGCCGTAGCCACTGCTCATAATTTTGGTTTTATTGGTGCTTATCGGTTATCTGTGGTCGGTTATCTGTAGTTTAATAAACAAACGCCATGACTATACTCAAAATTCTCCAACTGTGTAAATGGCCCCCACTGTGCACCTTTCCATCCACTAATTGTTGATTGCATCACTTCATCCAAAGCTAAAATGAACAAGATAGGCGACAATTCACTTATAGCACTCTTAAGCTAATATTTGTATATAATAATTTTCATTTATGAATAAACGAATCGGTCAACAAATTCTGTGGTCTTATTGATCACCCATCATTCTTTGGTGCATTCTTTCACTTTTTAAATATTCAGAACAAACTAAACTATTAATAAAATATTTAAAAAATTATTTTTAAAACGTAAGAAATTGTTAATGTTTAAAAGTTTCTGTCTTTCAAATATTTCTCCGAAATGCGAATTCTAAAAACCTCACGACTCTGTATTTTCTAACTCCTACTTTTTTTATTTTAAAAGAGGAGCTCATAACATATTTCAGCTGAATCGGTTGTGATGATTTAAATTTTTGTCAAAATCCTTCCCTGTTGTAAAATAATAACCCACATATATGTTTCAGAATTTATTGGAAATCCAGTATTGCAACTCTGCTGACTTATATATCACCAAGTCTACGGTAATGCCAATGTTAAATAAACTCACAATCGCTTACGGAGTGGCTCTTAATATTTCTGGAAAAGCATGTAATGAGAAAAATTAAGGATAACAAGTTAATTACGTATATTTCTCAATGTTTAACAGTGAAATCTCTTCGGTTGACTTTGAATATCCTTGCCAAGCAACTTTAGTGCTTTGCTCATTAAGCAAACGTGAAGGAAAGACCTGGAATGGTGAAAAAATTGTGAAACGTTTAACCAGTAATGGCGTGCGTAAACTCACAACAGGAAAAGGAAACCGAAATCTTGTGTCATGTATTGGTAGGCTTGCGTCTTGACGTGGTTTATGGTGTGTCCATGTTAGTGTCCGCTTAATGGTTTTATTCTACATAACAACTCATGTTGTACACATCAGACGCACACTTATCTACTACGTAGATATCTATTTGGGACGGAACAGATTTACAACTTTATTATTGTGTTAATCAGACAATTACGAGACATAGGGAAATGTCCATTATGGGCTTTGTGATTTGGATAACTACTAGAATGGCTTTACTTAAAGGTAGTTGTCCTACATTTAAAGCAGAGATTTTAGTGAGTTATTTTTTATCCTAATTCAAATGCTTCTTAAAGGTTTTCTCCCTTTAAGAAAGTGAAATTTCCAAGATTTTTATATATTAGACTTATCTCATTCAATAAGTTGAGCAAATTACTAGAGATATTTAAGGAATATGGTTCTTGAATGTTACAATGGACTCTGTCACCAACGAGTATCGTTATCTTGTTAGTTTGTTTTCGTTGTATGAAAACAAGAAGAAATTATGAGGTACCAAATTATCACTGTATGTCGTATGATGTTTCAAGTGATGAAAAAGTCACCTAGTTGAATGGATATTGCAAAGCTCTGATTGCCATGGATAATTATCTGGGTTTCAGCGAATAATTTACTTCATTACTTCAGATACTTCGTGTAAAAAGAATGGAAGTACAATATTCAGTATACACAGTTTTTTAATTAACTACTACTGTACACCCAAGCCCGTAAGAAAAGGATAAAATATTTCTTAGATGATGCCTTATCCGTGTCGTAATAGGCGACTTAAATCCAGTAGGCACCACCCGATACTCTTTGAAGTATAAATGGTAGAGAATTAGTTTCACTCACGACACTCAACCAGAGTTGTTAATCTGATACTACAGAGGTCAGAGCCCACAGTTGCGGCAGTCCTGACCAATAAAGGTTTTAATGGGAATGGAATTGTCTTGGTGGCTGTGATTAAAACCTGACGAATTTTTTACAAGTCTTGTGATATGTGATCGACAATTGCCTTGAAGCATAATCTCTTTATGAGAATTCGAAATGCAAAGAATAGACAAGCACAAAAATTTTAGTTAATTTATTGAAATTTGGCTGACCATACAACGCTATTTCAAGTATTGTCAAGTACTCATTATCAGTAGTCTTAGGAAATATTCGAATTTTTTTTTTTGTAGTCCGTAAATAATAGGTTTAGACTGCAAGTGCCAGGCCTAGAACTTGTGCCTGTCAAATTAGAAGCGATGATTAATCGTGTTTATTCACAAGTAGCAAAGGCTGCACAAATTTTCAGGTTAGAAAAGTTGGAGAACGAAAGCGAGAGATCGAGACGAATGGAGGTGTATACTACAGCAGGCAAAGATCCGTGAAGAGCTATCGAGCCAATGATGATAATTTTTTTTGCAGAGATATTTGTTATGTATATTTTTAAATATTATATGTAAAGCGACTTTTTAGTGCTATTTTACAAAGAAGCTAAGCTATGTTACTCTAGAAATTCGCTTTCGTGATTAGGAAAAGCTAAACAATATTATATATTATTGTTCCTATTTCCAATTCTAACTTTTAAAGTTAATTATTTATGCCGAAACCACAAAGACCGTTTTGTGACCACAAAGAAGCTATTTTTTTAAAATTTAGAAGGATTCGAAAATCCTTCTTTGCTTTTTTTTTCATTTTATGTTGTTTGTTGGATGGAATTGGATATTTTTTGCTCAATGCATGATTCAAATCTATCAATTCTAGTTCGAAACGTTTAACAGTCACATTTTTATTTGGTTTTTATTACTCTCCTTACTTCTTACTGATCCTACCAAATGCATAACATAATCTCACGTCCATAAATTTTTTGATTTTTCTGTTGACATCGATTGTTCGCCTGGATCAACCCATTAGTTTTTGCGTTTAGGATAATTGTATTAAGTGAACTTTTAATCGCAACTGACAATTTCCTTGAGTGTTACCTTGAGTGTTTTATAAGTAAAGAATTATAAATATTGAACGATTTTCGATATTATTTTTAGACAATTCATATGCTACCCATTTTCTATTTTTTAGAACAATTCATGTCATGTAAACTATTGCTAAGGCCCATGTTATGTGGTTTGAATTAAGAATGAATTATTTTAGTACAAGGAGGAATGGAGTTAATTGCGTTCCATATTTTTTTGTAATATTACAAAAGGCAATATTACACAATTTTGTAATAATCTTGTAATACTACAAAAGAACATATCATCTTCTGTATCTAAAACATATCATGTATACATTTTTGTATATGTATGTATGTGAAAGTGCTCCAGCATTCCAACCAAATCTAACAATGTTTTTATTTCGCATACATAACAACTGAATTACCAATTTTATTACTGAAGTTAACAGGATAATAATTAGTGCAACTCAAACCCACAAACTCACATTCTTCTTAGAAATTTATTACAAAATAAACGAAATGGCTTTTCACGAAACATAACAACAAATATATGAAATGTACGCTACTTTATTTCACATTCTCCTGCGATGTTTTGCTCTCCGACTTATTGAGTTTCCGACTTTCCGACTTTTTGACGTGTTTTTCTTGTCTTTATCTCTGTTGTTACATAAAGATAACCGTAATCAACGCGTGCAGCCATTTTTTAAAGAAATTCTTTTTTCCGTTCTTTTATTCACATGCTTCATTCCTCTTCTTCATTTCCTTTTTTCCAAAAACGTTCCTTGCTGGCTTACACATTCTTTAAAAGATAAATTTATGTAATTATTAATTTTACTTTTTCGTAATTATCGCACGGAAACATACGGAAACACACGGAAACACACATAAAACACAACAATTATCGCTAATTAGAACAACTTCCGCTCGGCAACACCAACATTATGAGGGAGAAAAGCAGGTAATAAGCACGAGCTCACAGGTTCAGATGAATGGTACTCAAATTGTTGGGAATCCTTTAAAGAATTTCTACCGAAAAAATCTTAAAGAGTTAGTGAAATCGACACCGAAAACCGTTTTAATCGAAAATTGCTGTAAAAATACAATCATACTGAAATAATGAAGAAATATAATATGTTCATTTAATAAAGGCTATCAAAATTTCAAAACTTATGGAGGACTAATAATGTCAGTAGTAGAAATATATAACATCTTTATTCTAGACAAATAATTGAGCTTAAAAAATAAGGTAACACATAATACCAGTTTGGAAGTTAGTACCCTCAACAAAAAAAGAAAATCTGACAATCTAATTGATATGTCTCATAAAGATATTAGTCATACAATGGATGCATGACTAATGGGTTTTGTAGCAACAATTAACAATAACAACAGAAACAGAAACAACCGGACTGATCTTTTGATGATACACTTGGCACGTCCTCGGATACTATTTGAAATCTGGAACGTGAATACTTTATTTCAAACTGGAAAACTGGCCCAATTACCGCGGGAGCATAACGATGAAAATTGTCCATAATAGACATCAGCGAAATTTACGGTGAATTGTGGATCTCACGTGGACATCGCATACTCTATTCGGATATGGCGAACGACTATACACTATACACACATTTACGACCTACCTAGATCTGGCATTTAGCCAAAGACAGCGACAACTAGAGATTTTATGTAAATCGTTTATGTTCCTGATGGAATATGACTTATAATACAATTTTTTGACAAATAAAAAATTAAGCTTTTAGAAAAGTTGCAGTTCATTTGGGTCACTTTATAAAGCATATCAAGAAGGAAGATAGAAAGTTGTGTATTGAAATATAAGAAAATTTACTTACCGTAATGGAGTTAGCTTAGGCCTTGATTTACATTTTTATTTGATTTTAGTCAAATGGATTACATTCGATGTCCTTTAATCTTTCTAAAGCGTGTTTCCTAATTGGCTTATGTACTTATTTATGTTTTATAAAAAATGTTAAGACTTTGAGTGCGTTATCTCGAGGATGTTATCTCGATGACACAAAAGACAAAAATCGGATTAAGTTTTTTGCTTAATCAGTTTGTTTGTTCAGCACAGGAAAAAAGTGCTGAGTAAAAATATTACGTAGCTTACCATTAGGTTTAATATTTCTTTTGATTATATTATTAAACAACTTATGCTTGCATTGTGACAAATAAATATGAAAATAATTATTAAAATAGTAACTCTAAGCGTTTAATGATAAGCTTTATAGTGTTAGCTATTTAATAAACTATTTAATATAATTTACAAGTAAACAAAAATAATAATAACTATAAAAGAGTAAGCTTATTGTTGCTTCTTTCCTCTGACTCCAACTCCAACTCCAACTCCGACTCCGTCTCCTCTTCAAAGCTATAAAATCCATATGGTCCCATAAATCTCTCCTAACCACGCGAATATTGCGCTTACATTGAAGCTTGTAAACAATGTTCGGGTTTTCCTAATAAAAAGTGCCACAAACTTAGGCCGAATGACCAAAAGTATCCGGCAATAAAAACAATTTTATATCGATATTGGAAAGTTTAAAGGATGAAACTTTAAAAACAAGTTCCAAATTGTAAAAAAGTAAGCATTCCTTCATCAACTGTCACAAATCGATAAAAAAAAGAGTTAAACAAAGTGTGAAAATATTAAAACCCGAAATTGATTGGTGTCCGGGTCTAGTCACCAAAGACTACCATAAAAAAATGCTACACAATTTATGGGGTTGATTTAACTTAAGTCCGCTGTAATATAAAAAAGATATTAACTAATGCATTAATTTTTCTTTATAAATTGTTAAAATGATTTTGTTATTAATAAGATATAAGAAAATCAAACTAAAATCAGTTTCCACGCAAATAATATAAAGTCTCGGCATTCTGCATAAGTTCAGAAGTACGCTTGTGTTTAGTTCTCATGTACATTGTGACCGAAAAGTTTCCGGTCATAAATAAATAAAACGCAAAATTCTTAATCTTCATCAATATTTATTTTATCTCCTTCAAAATATGCTCCATTAGAAGCGATACACAAATGCCAACGTTTCTTCCAATCATCAAAACATTTTTTATAGGCGCTTTCCGGTATGGCTTTGAGTTCCCTCTGCGAATTCTGTTTTACGTCTTCTATGGATTCAAAACGCGTTCCTCTGAGTGGTAATTTGAGGTTGGGAAACAGGAAAAAGTCACACGGTGCAAGATCAGGTGAATACGGTGGCTGTTCGATGGTATTTATTGAATGTTTGGCCTTAAAATCGTTGATAATGTTGAACAAATTGAGGTGAATCGGAACAAGCCGGGCGTTGACACGTCGCATACACAAATTGTCCACCAAAATCAAACGAGCCATCTCACGACCGATGCCTAGCTCTCGTGCTATCTCTCTAACACTCACATGAGGATTTTTGAACACGATTTCCTTTGCCTTTTCAATGTTTTCGTCGGTGGTAGAGGTCGAAGGTCGTCCAGAACGCGGCATGTCTTCGACGGTCGTACGACAGTCCTGAAAGGCTTTGTACCACTCATAAACTTGAGTTTTCGATAAAACTGATTCCCCATAAGCCTTTTGTAGCATTCGCAACGATTCTGCACACGAAATTTCGTTCGAAAAACAAAATTTGATGCAAACTCTTTGTTCAATATTTTTTTCCATTGTTTTTTTCGCAACGCACTACTGAGGTGAACTGGTTTCAACAGCTGCCGTAAACGAACTGTCCGACAGATTCGCGCTCATTTTTGGCATAGTAATTAAGGACAGTGCTGCCAAACTACATAAACTTAAAATATCGAAAAATATACAGCGCGCGAATTTTAAATGAGAACCTCCGAAAACCTTTCGGTCACAATGTATTAGATCGAGATTTTAAATATAATCTTAAACCATTGATGATTCATTAGTCTTTTTGCTAAGCATGTACCATTTTTAGGTCACTAGGATTAAGTAAAGTCAGTTCCGTTTCATCAGCAAATTTAAAATGAATGTTTTCTTCTCAGAATGGTTTGGGCCTATGAAGAAATAAACTATGCTTCTTATAGTAGGGGATATAACCTTTCCATTTCCTCGATGTCCTTGAAACTTGTATTACTATCTGAATTAGAGACACAAAGTAAAGTTATTTCAGAACTGAGTTTGGAGAAGTTCAAAGTATTACTTAAAATACTTTAATTACTACAAACTGCAATCTTCATATTTGCGTATTTCCATAATATGTATATCCTTAATAAATAATAATATATATTATAAATATTTGCTGCTCATTTTAGGGTTAAAAAAATTAAAAGTCATACCGCATTTCTCAGTTGTTGTGTAGCTGACTTTGGATCCGAATTCCTCACATTAAAAGTTCATGTACTTTGTAAGCTAAACGAAGTTATGTGCCTTCCATAAATATCCTGCTAACACACTCTTATCCTGGCAGGCATTGTTTAACGAATATGCTTAATGCCTTTGTCATATACTTTTGCCTAATTTTCTATTGTCGTACTGTGGGTGGCGGTGGGTAGCGGTGGGTAGCGGTGGTGGCATTGTCATTGCTAATGATGCTCCTGGGCATGTTGCAGTTATGTACCAGTTAGTATGTGCTCGGAATATACTTAACACACTCTACTTACACCATTTCGTCCTGTTGCTTGTGTCCTTCGCTCAACTGGAGGCACCTAAATACACTCGGTTTATTATTATTATTTTTATTTTTTATTTTTTATTGTTTTGTTTTTATTTTTTATTAATTTTGTTCATAAAAGTGAACTTTTAATGAGACTTTATGCTAAGAAGAAAATATTTTGTTTGTTAAATGCCTGCAGTGTTCGCTTCTGTGTGTGTTAATGAGTTATGGCTAAACTTTATTGTAATTATTTCAACACGCATAGTTACTGCCGGATACTTTTGGTCATTCGGCCTAAGTTTGTGGCACTTTTTATTAGGAAAACCCGAACATTGTTTACAAGCTTCAATGTAAGCGCAATATTCGCGTGGTTAGGAGAGATTTATGGGACCATATGGATTTTATAGCTTTGAAGAGGAGACGGAGTCGGAGTTGGAGTTGGAGTTGTAGTCGGAGGAAAGAAGCAACAATAAGCTTACTCTTTTATAGTTATTATTATTTTTGT
>NC_051848.1:35464931-35485085 GCF_002237135.1 Teleopsis dalmanni
TACAATAAGTTAGCAATTATTGGAATATTTAACAAAATATATAAAACAAAAATATGTTATTATTAAAAAATATAACAATAGTTAGATAACAATATATTAAATATAACAATAGTTAAATATAAACAATAGTTTAACAATAGTTAAAATCATACAATTGTGTAATAGAGAATACTCTTAGAACATTAGTATTGTGAATGCATCAGCTCGCTTCGCCCTTGCAAACCACTACAGAATATTACCTAAGGTTGTCCTTATGGACCACCCTTCCCTTTATGAGGACAGATGATCCTAGGTCTGCTTCCACCTTTCCTTCGACGCACAATGGAGTTATTTTGTTTCCCAGTCTTCTATTTGTTTTGACGAAAACTGTTTCGCCCACTTGAAAGGTTCTATTCTGCCTCGCTTTATTATGCTGTTTTAGCTGGTTTTCTTGGGCTTCTCTAATTTTGCTCTCTATTTCCTGTTGTAGTTCAGGTGTAGCTGAATGAAGAATATCTATGGGTTTCTTTTTGGTTGTGGTGTGAATTGACCCATTGTATGCTATGGTTGCCTGTATAATAAGTTCGACTGTGTCGTCAATTTTCCTATCTATTTTCAGACACCTAGCAATTTCTATTAATGTGGCGTGTAGCCTTTCTACCTGGCCGTTAGACGTACTGTGTAAGGGAGGAGCGTTAGCTAACGTCACATTAAAGGTATTTGTCAATGTAGACCTGATGGTTTCCGAATTTAGTGACTTTTCATTGTCACAAAAAATTGTTTTTGTTTTTGGAAAGATATTCATCAATTGTAAAATTGGAATTTTCACATCCACAATTGTTCGTGAAGCAATGGGTTGCACTATAGCAAACTTCGAAAACTTATCTATACATGTGAGAAAATATTTTCCATCTGTGGAAAATATATCTACATGAAGAATTTGACCAACATATGATGGAATCGGGGTTTCGCCGATTAGTTGTTTTTTTTGATGTCTGTTGTATTTACCCTTTGAGCAGGTTTTGCAATTTGCAACGATTTCGTTGGCCAATTTTGTCATTTTTGGGAAAAAATATTCGCGCAAGATCTGCTTAACATTTTCCTGTGCGGCCCTGTGCGCCCTATTGTGTTCTATTGTTACTATGTCCCGTTGATCGTTTTTATCGTATATGTCCATGACGAAATGCTTGGAGTACCAAAATTTTGTAGACGGAAACGCCTTGACGAGCTCATTCTGGATACAAGCAATAATTGGTAGCTCACAGTAAATTGCATTTACTACGTCAGGTTTTATTGCTTCTCTAACACTCTCCAATAGTTCTTCTTCATTGAAAAAATTGATCAAGTGTCTAGTTTTTTCGCGGAAGATTATAAAAGTACGAGTCGATGTCACATTTGCTCGTTCAATGACGATTTGGTTTCTGAAACAATTCACTGGCTTATCAGTCGCTTCAATTGCATAAGACATTGATAATTCGCTGTGGATGGTGGCTGCGTCAGAACTAGGCATATTTTCAAGCGCATGAATGTTCTGCCGTGATAGCGCATCGGCTACGTAGTTTTCTTTTCCTGGCTTATAAAGAATTTGGGCATCATGTTCATCTATGAACGCTTTCCACCGCTTAATTTTCGCGTTGGGGTTTCGGTCTGAAACCGCAAACGACAGAGGTTGATGATCAGTAAAAATATTTAAATTTTTAACACCATATAGATAATTTCTGAGATTCTTTAGAGCCCAAACAATTGCGAGTAATTCCCTTTCATTAGTAGCGAAATTCATTTCGTTGTCTTTCAAGGTCCTCGATATCATAGTTATCGGCTTCCCGCTTTGTGATAGTACAGCGCCTAATCCTAAAGATGACGCATCCGTTGTTAGGTCGAATGGTTTTCCATAATCTGGATGCTGGAGCAAAACGTCTTCCGACATCAAGATTTTCTTGAGCTTGTTGAAAGCTTGACGCTGACTGTTGTTTAGCTCTATTTGTTTTTTCTTCGATTGGTGAGTGCTAACTCTACCATTTTCGCCCTTAAAGATATCTGTAAGTGGCCTGGCTATTGAGGCGAAGTTTCTTATAAAGCATCTGTAATAGCTCGCTAAGCCCATAAATGACCTGACATTAAATAATGTCGTTGGCTCAGTATAGTTTCGAATTGCCTCTATTTTACTTGGGCTTGTTCGAATACCCTCTCCAGTTACCGTGAAACCTAAGTACTCAACGCTTTCCTTAAAGAAATGGGACTTCTCCCGTGAAATCCTCATATTGGCTTCGTTCAACTTCCTCAAGACCCACGCTATGTGTTTAATGTGATCTTCTTCTGTTTTTGAGAATACGATAACGTCGTCGACGTAAACGTGACATGTCTTTCCAATTTGGTCTCGAAGCACGTCATCAATAGCCCTTTGAAATACGCTGGGTGCGTTCTTCAAGCCAAATGGTAGCCTACAAAATTCGTATTTTCCGCTGTTGACCGAAAAAGCAGTTTTCTCACGATCTCTTTCTGCCAAAACTATTTGGTGAAAGCCAGATTTTAAATCGAGAGTTGTAAAATATTTTCCTTTTCCTAAGTTGGCGAGTATCACCATCACGTTAGGGATGGGATATTTATCGTCTATCGTTTTTTGATTTAATTTTCTGAAATCAATTACAAGACGTTTTTTTGTGTTGCCATGTTCATCAACTCCCTTTTTGTCAACAACCCATATTGGATTATTGTATGGCGATCTAGATGGTCTAATTATACCATTTCTTAGCAAGTCACGCACTTCTTTATTCACAAAATCTGCTACGCCCATAGGATAAGGATATAGTTTCGAATAAATGGGGTCGTCACACTCAGTTCGAATGGTAGCTACAATATTTGTGTTGAACGGAAGTAAATCGTCAGGATCAGCAAATACCGTTTGTTCACTTTTTAATAATTTTTGAAATTTTTCGTTAACTTTTTCTGAAATTTTAATATCCTCAATTCGAGTGAAATTTACATTCGCACATTTTAAAAACTGGATCGGTTCTGATCCCGTATTATACTTCAAATTTTTATTTTTAAAATCTATTTTTGCATCGATTTGTGTTAACAAATCGAGGCCGATGATTCCATCAAATTTTGTAAGATCGGGTAATATAAAAAAGGTGCTATTAATATTAAACAGGTTCACGAAGCATTTATCTTTGATTTCATTAAAACCATGTATTGATTTTACTATAAAAGTGTTGCTTACTGGTTTTGTATATCTTAACTCTTTAAGAGGTTTAATGTAATTCTTTGACGCACCGGTGTCAATCAGCAGTTTTATAATTTTCCCTGCAATATTCCGCTCTATGAATGGTAGCAGGGAGTTTCCACTAAAAAATTAACATGGTCAAAACTATCAGCATCGTCATCAATTTCTACTAGTGATTCTTCGGCTAGTTCCTCGTATTTCCTCATTTCTTGTGTTTGAGAAATGCTTTCGTGTGGCATAAAATTCACTCTCTGCATTTTTTGCCCTGTTAATCTTTCAGAGTCATTTTTTCTTTTTATATTTTGGTCCTTATATTGAACCCCGAAAATAGTGTTGTTGTATTTCTCTGACGTATTATAATTACTCCTTTGAGTTTTGGTATTGTTCCAGTGTCTCGTCCTAGATGAGGTTGGATCTACGTCCATTTTTTCAACTTGTCTTTTTTCAGTATTTTGTCTTATAAAATATGGATTTTTGTTTTGATTATCAACTTGATTACTTTTAACGTAATTGCTTACCTGACTATATCTGCCCATACTTCTTTCATTATTTTGAAGCCTTTGTTCAGTTCTGTGAGCTTCATCTTCCAGACTCCTCGCGAAGTGGGTTGCGAATTTATAACGCTCATGGTTTGCCTCAACTTCTTGTGCCAGAGCTAATGCTGCGGGTAAATTGGTTGGCTGTGCCGAGAAAAGAATGTTGCTTAAGGCCCTTTTTGTACCTGAAATAAATATGCGCAACGCATCCATTCTGTATTTTTCATTTAAGGATGCTGCCAAGGTTCCATCATAAGTCATAATGACTTTGTTGGTAAGCAAAGTCAATTTTTGTTCCACTTGTTCATAGAATTGTAAAAGAGTCAGGTTACCCTGACGTAGGGTAGACATCTCCTGTTCGATGAGGTAAATAGGCCGCTTATCAGCGTATGTGAAGTCAAGACGTGCTATTATAGCTTTAAAATTGAGAACAGTGTTAAAGGATGCTAAAACCATGTCTGCCGATCCTTTTATTTTATTTCGTATAATGGCAACTGCCTGGTAATGTTTCGAGCTCCCATTATGGTTTTGAAATAATTTATAAGCAACGTGAGCCGCTTGTCGCCATGACACGTAAGTTTCTTGCCTGCCCTCAAAGTCAGGCAGAGATTTGACAATGTCAAGTGATTCTTCACATTTTATTCCACTGATTATTCTTGTTTCCTCATAGATTTCTACATCCGGGGTATTTACTGTAACTTTATTTAGACGTTTACTTAACTCATCTAATTGTTTTTCAAAGATTTGCCTCTGTGAGGCAAGAGCACCACTAACGGCAGCCTCAATTACGGCTTTCAGCTGGTCTTCATTCATTTTTTCACTATGAACAACTCTATGGCGTTCCTGTATATGTTTAAGTTTCTATTGCAGAGCCGCTATTGGTAATAGGTTTCTAATAAAGAGTTTGCAAGGGAGGGCTATCGCAACAATAATAATACAAAAATAATATTATTTCAAAAAATTTATTTAATTCTAGCAATACAATTGTAAATTTAAATATCTTAAATATCTAAGAATAATATAAAAAAATTCTCCTGTTGTCGCGAAAGTGACTGGTCGCGCCCTGAGTTCCTCCAAATGTTATATTATGTTTTGTTCGTATTACAACTGTGTACCTTTTGAAACCACCAGCACACTTCAATTATTTTCTTTTAAATTGTTTATATGTTGATTACTTTAAATATTTTTTGTCTTTATTTTAAATCACCTCTCAGCTGCACGTTTGCAATGTTTTTTTGTTTGTAATAAAAAAATTGTTTGTTGTTTTAAAATGCAAAAAGAGGTAAAGTTAATGCAAATGTTTCTTTCTTCGTGGACAGTTCCCACTGTACAACAATTTTTATTTCTGTTCGGATTTTTATAAAATAAATCAATCCACTAATTTATAGTCATTTTCAATTTAAATTGACTTAGTTGTTTTCTATTTATAATTATTAATAATTTAAATATCGCGTTTAACAAAATACAAAAAACGTGCTGAGACAAGCTTTTCCGCACGCAGTATTTGCTCAAAACGTGTTTTTTCACTTCGGTGTGTTTGGAGCTGAATTTTGGTTCAGCATTACTTCCACATTTAACATTTATTGCCCTTAAACTTTTTTATTCGAGCCCCACGTTGGGCGCCAATTATTTTATTACCAATTATCAATTATTTATTTCTTTATTAAATATATGTTTTACACTACAGAGCCAAAATTGAACTGAACTCTTTCCTCTGTGAGGGAGCTTTTTACAACACTCTCACCTGAGAGCTTTTAAACATAATTCATCGGATATTTTTATTTAAACATAGAAGTGTGGCTGATTACGTGTTAACTTGTATCTACTTCTTTTTTTTTTCTTCTTTTTTTTTTTTTGCTAAAGAAACTTGTCGAAACACTATATCGGCTCTAGACATAACAACGGTTTTTGTACTGCTGATTTTCAAGTCAACCACAAATGCAATAATTCTGCTATGGTTTAGTAAACACTGGAAACGTGAGTACTTCAAATAACTTAGAAGTGATAAGAAGAAGTGATAACTTAAAAGTGATCTAGAAACGATGATAAGAGAAGAGTAGGGAAGAGAAGGGAAGAAAAGAGAAGAGAAAAGAAGAAAAGAGAAGAAATGAGAAGAAATGAGAAGAAAAGAGAAGAAAAGAGAAGAAAAGAGAAGATAAGAGAAGAAAAGAGAAGAGAAGAAAAGAGAAGAAAAGAGAAGAGAGGAAAAGAGAAGATAAAAGAAGAGAAGAGAAGAAAAGGAAAAAGAAGAAAAGAGAAAATAAAAGAAGAGAAGATAAGAAAAGAGAAGGAAAGAGAAGAAAAGAGAAGGAAAGAGAAGAGAAGAAAAGGAAAGAGAAGAAAAGGAAAGATAAGAGAAAGAAAGAGAAGAAAAGAGAAGAATAGAGAAGAAAAGAGAAGAAAAGAGAAGAAAAGAGAAGAAAAAAGAAGAAAAGAGAAGAAAAGAGAAGAGAAGAAAAGAAAAGAAAAGAGAAGAAAAAAGAAAATAAAAGAAGAGAAGAAAAGAGAAGGAAAAAGAGGAAAGAGAAGAAAAGAGAAGATAAAAGAAGAGAAGAGAAGAAAAGAGAAGGAAAGAGAAGAAAAGAAAAGGAAAGAGAAGAAAAGAGAAGGAAAGAGAAGAGAAGAAAAGGAAGGAGAAGAAAAGGAAAGATAAGAGAAAGAAAAAGAAGAGAAGAAAAGACAGAGAGAGAAGATAGTCTTACACCATTATTTGATGCTAGAAGAATACAGCCTTGTTTCTTGCATTTTGTTTTCACATCAATCGTCTTATATGGTTACTCATGTTACAATATTCTGCATTCCAATTATTGGCGAATAGTCAATAGTCAATGTTAAGAATTTTTTGATGTAAAACTCTAAGTCAAAACATTTTCTATAAGAAACTTGTGTCTAAGCCACCAAACCTTACCTTATAGAGATATTAAAAAAAACATAATTTTGAAGAAAAAACATGATTGCTATGAAATGAAAAAAGAGGTGACATAAATTTGACAGCTTCTTAAGGCTAAATAACTCTAAACTTAAATGTATCACTGACTTGTTAACTGAGCATGCTCTTGTTAACTACAAACTTTCTTAAATGATACTAAAATGCAACAACAGTTGCAGGTTTTATTAACTGCAGATTTAGGCTTTAATTAATATTAACTAATTATAACCATCAACTTGCCAGAAAACTAGTCCAGTATCTCCATTCGACATTTATTTAATCGAATGAGGTGTGGTGTCTACCTATTCTAAGGACTGTTAATAGTATTAATTTATTCGAGTTAGCCTCCAGTAACTTGAATAATTTCTGTTATCTCTCTAGTGATAGCATAAGAATTCTCAGAGATGTCAGTGTACCGTTGTCAGTTGGTATAATAATATTAAAAATCTGTAATTCGTGAGCGTCGTTCAAATAAACTCGAGAGCGTTTTGAACAAACTAATCTACTTTTAGAAGTATCTTTCTATTGAAAAATAAGCTATATGTGTGTATATATATAAACACCTTAAAAAATTTTATTTAATTCAATATTTATTTCAGGTTAATATTAGTAGTTTTTAGTAGTTGGTTCTATACTATTTTTTATTGACGCAACAGAGCTTAGAGCCCTACTCTAAACCCAGAAGGGGCACAATAGACCCGACGGTCGCAGTGTCATATCCCCTAACAATAATAATAATATTATTTAGATTTTGAATCTTAAAGTGATATTTAGATAACCTTATATTATACCATATTTTGTATCTTTTATTATGTGAGTATGAATATTGTAGATTACATAAAGAAACTACATTGCTGGTCTACGTTCGCCTTTAGTGAAGCCATGCACGAGTAATCAGCCTCAAATATACACGTTACCGGACCATTGGATAGTGGACATTGTTTTTAATCAATTTTTTTTTCGTTGGCAATTTTTTCACATTATCCTTGCGCCAGCAAAAATACGTTGCATTCTCATACTCGACGTTATCCTGTCGTTTTAAAACGCTACCGCCCGACTGTGTAAGGTTAATATTAATATATTCCCTTATTTGTTACCACCTCCCCTCCTTTTTATAATAAAATTTAATTTTTATTTAAAATATTTGACTTTTATTATTCGTTTTATTTTATTAATATGTTTCCACTCCTTTTGTTTTGTTTTGTTTTTATACGCAGTGCATTTGTGAAACAAATTACGAAAATTATTTTATTAATTTTATGTTCGGGATTTTGTTATTTTTTAGTTTAAAAGATTTTCATTTATTTTTTTTTATTTCCATTTTAATTTTCTCCATTTTTTGTGGTTTCAGTGGAAATAATATTTAATGACTTGCAAATTACCAAGTAATCCGCTGAATCATGGCAGATTTAACTCATTGATTTAAAGCAATGGTTCGAAAAGTTTAAATTCCGAAAGCTAAAATTATTTTAATCACTTTAAATTACAACTTTTCACTCAAATTAATATGGATTTTAATTGTGCAATGAATTTATTTAAATAAAATTAAAATACAAAAAGGGAAATTATTAAAAATAAAACAATATATCGAAAAAGTTCAAATTGGCTTTTTTCGATGGTGTATGGAAAGCGCTGGATTTGAATTATTATCAATTGCTTCAATATGTTTCCGAACATATATACAATTATAAATTGACTTTATATCTAAGAACTCAATCTATCTACAAAAAGCTTGTTAAACGATTTGGATGTTTCGGTGTATACAGTTCGTCTCCATGTTGACTTTAGACGTCGCCTTCTTCTTGATTCAATCGGGCTCTATTCTAAGGCTGAAAGAGCTATGCTGCGCATATCCTTTCTTATGGTATGACCGAGCCAACCATATTTACACTTTTTGATATCATTTAGTATACCAATTTGTTTAGTAATTTCCAAGAGTCTGGCATTAGTTATGGTATGTGACCAGAAAATAGGTAAAATGCTCCTTTAACATCGATTTAAAAATAATTGCATACTGTTAATGGGGTTATTTGTTATATGCCATGTTTCACAGTCATATAATAAAACAGTCTTTACACGGGCGTTGAAAATGTTCACATTACTTATCTGGGCGAGGTTGGTGGCTCTCCAAACTTTAGTTAATTTAGGCGATTATATACATCTAACAGAGTGCCACCATCGGGGGTAAGTTTACTACCTAGGTACTCAAAATCGACAACATCTTCAATATTACAATCATAAACATTAGAGGTAGATAAATTTTGACTGCAGACAAGGTAAACTCCTGTACAGATAAAAACTTTTCAAAATAAGTATTTTTATATTATTAAGATATCAAATTTAATAATTGCAAATTTAATAATAAAATTTAATATTTTTCAAAAATATTCAAGCCTAGCACCACACGATGGTCGATATTTAACAATGACCGAAACTTGAATTCACCACTTCACTTCAGAATTGAATCGACAGTAGTTGAGTAGGCAGCTGTGGACGAACCTCTCCTAAAGCACAAAGTGGGTAAGAATGCAATAGCAATTTTATTGCCTGATGTCCATATTTTGGAATGCGCGTGCAATTTCATCCATCGACTACTCTGAAAAAGACCGTAACTCTAAATAAATAACTAAACACTCATACTTTCGACATATTTCCGTTATTCCCTTCCTTTCTCGTTAAAGACATAGATTTTTAAAATATTTCGTCCCCTTATTATTAATTTTTCCAACAGTTCTAAAAATTGCTTACCTCAATGAGGCTATAGGAGTAGCAGCTCCGCTATAAACCCAACTAACTTGACTTAATGAAATTGAACTAAACTAAATGTAGGGATGAATTCTCAAATATTTTCATCCCACATTGTTATTATCGATTAGGATGGAGAAGTAAAAGACAATAAGTAATATAATGGAAAACTCTTATTTGCATTATAATAAATATCTACAAATGTGCCTCATTCGCTTTGATAACTCTTCACAGGTTTAAGTACTTTTACGAGCGACTTACTTGATGAGTCACTGGATAATAGGGTATGTAAAACTAATATCAGTGCTGTATCAGTGTGTAGGCATCCTATAGGAACGAATAAAAAGGAGTAGATATATTTATTTATATTACCATGTGTATTTGTTAATAAATATATGTGCATGCGTGTGTTCAAATACCGAAAACGTATGAATTTGATGTCGATTACACATGCGCAAGCCAACAAATTCTGTCAAAGCACATAAATAATAATAAAAAAGTTGTAAAAAATAAGAAGGTCGAAAATTTAAAAGAAGAAAGTGCCTAAACCCTAATTCTTACCAACAGAATTGTTCCTAAAATGTCGTAAAAATACGGCTGTGTCCATAAAAGCTTGAGTGTGACTCGTACGCAGTATGCATTAACCCTATCGCACACACAAAGGTGTACTTGTGTTCCGATTTGTTGTGATGCGAGTACTCGCTAACAAAATATGCTCAAGGATTTTCTAAACAATTTTCTTGCTTTTCCCTACATTTTTTTACTACCATGGGACACACTTAAAACTTTTCCTATTTTAAGTTTCAACATTTTTTTGTGCTTTATTTTAAATCAAACTTTATTATTGCTCTTAAGTTGGCGCATAAAACTTTTAGGGTTTAGAGCAAAGGGTCCTTATTTGTCTATTAAGTTAAATCAGTTGGTTATATCATTAGGTATGTGCATGTTATATGATGTTGTGCATGTGTGTGCGACGATAAAATTAATAAACATAAACGTTTTGACAATAAAAACTTTCCCAAAATATCTACAAATTTTGCTACTCACAAAACAACAGATTGGCTAAACAGCTGAACATTTTAAGAAGCATTGACAAGCTGGATTATCACTTTTTCCAGCCGTTTTGAAGTTTGTTTAAAAGTTTTATGCTCTCCATTTTCGGTCTGAAAAGTATCTAAAGGTTAACTTAATTTCTCTTCTTCTTCTTCTTCTTCAAATGACTTCCTTTAAACAAATTTAAACAGATTTTGAAAGTGGAAATTATACTAATAAATTGATTGACGATAATCGGAGTAGAAGTATCTATGCTGTGCTTTAAAATGTATTCAATGAAAGTATTATACGGTCAAATAAGTTAATATTTAAATACTAATTTGTTTTCTGAATGTAATGCTTCTTATGATGTAAAGAAACTATTTATAAGTTAGAAGGGTTCGAACAGTAATAAAGAAAGAACAACAAAAGTGTTTTTAGTTAGGAATAGAAATAAACGCGGTAATAGAACCACTCTGGAACACACTGGAACACCGCCTTCCGAATAAAAGCCAGAATGTCGACCGTTGAGGACCTCTTCATGTCAGAAGAGGAGAGTAGCTCTTGACTCAGTAACTTCCTCCTGGCCCAGATCAAGGCTGGGTAGTCACAGAGAATGTAACTGGAAATCTTGTCTGCTTCTAAAAAGAGTCGATAATCTATCTCTTCGGACAGACCCATTTTGTTAAAGTGATAATGCAGTCCATGGTGGCCTCTTATTTAATTGATTAAAATTTAACTGACCATACAATGCTGTTTGCAGAATTGACAAGTACTCCTCATCAGTGATTTTAAAAAATATTCGAAATTTCATTTAATAAGCTTATAGTACATATATAATTTGTTTGGACTGCAAGTGTTAGGCCTAGAACTCATGCCTGTCAAATGAAAAAAGATGACCAATCGTATTTTTCCACAAGCAGCCAAGGCTGCATAAACTTTGGTCAAGTTCTAATGTTATTTCTTTGTCTTGTATTTTAAATTTAAACATATAAACATTTATTAATTTATATTAATATTATTATTGTTAGGGGATGTAGCACTGCGACCATCGGGTCTATTGTGCCCCCTTCTGGGCTTAGAGTAGGTCTTTAAGCCCTGTTGCGTCAATAAAAAGTAGTATAGAACCTACTTTACAGAGTTTTATTGCCTCTTCCGTAAGAATATACATTCCTAGGAGCCTATTTCGTAATAACATTAGCGCAGGGCATTCTAACAACACATGTGTGACCGACTCCTCATTCTCTTCACAGAATCTACAGTTTGCATCCGTAAATATACCCAGTTTTGTAAGGTGGTGTTTTAGTGTATGATGATAAGTGATGATTCTGAGTTTTTCTTTTGATAGATTCATACAATCCTGGTATCTCTTATTGTTATAGGTACCAATAAGTGATTTGGATTGTTTTAATCCTGGTATTTTATTCCAGTAATCTTTTTTGTTTTGGTTCTCTTTTATTTTCATGAGAGGAAGGAGCGTACTATTTCTTATAATTAATTATAATTTTTAAATTTTAATTGTTAATTTAATAAATCTCAAATTGTTGTATTTTAAACTTTTTAAAGATTTCTACGTATATTTTCTCTACTGGTATAAATGTGCGTTGCGCGGACGCCATGTTAGTGGTTAGTGACTACACTTTCGAATCTATTAAGAATTTCAACTACAACAACAATGTCAGCCTGGAGAACTGACGAAAAATCAACATTGTCAATAGGCAAAGTAGGCAATTGGTATGTAGAGGTCTCTCTCGACAAATAAAACTTATGCTTATTCTATTCTAAAGAAGAATTCCAGAGAAGAGAGAAGAGTTCGTAATCTGTTCTAGTGACAGAAATTCCATTTGAAACAAGTTTCTTTTGTGTGTTATTAAAGCTGAACAGTCACTAAGGATGTGCATGGTAATTTTCTTATCTTCGAGGCATGATCTGTATTTCGGATTAGCAGATAATTGTAGTTTATGAATGTGATATTTCAGGCCATAATGACCTGTAATAAAATGCGTAAACAAACTTAAATTAAATTTTGAGAATTTAAGACTATACGTAACTAGTGTATATAACACTCGATATCAGCATATGCCAAGATCACAGACTTACCTTCTGCATTGGTCACACATTTGGCGCAAATGAAAATTGATTTGATCAATAAATAATAAAATAAATTCATTTAAAATTAATTAAAATTCATAATAAGCATATAAATACTGTGTCGAAATTTAATCAAGATATTCAGATTCAACTTAGATATTGAGTGTACTTCATTATAGGTATGCTTTAAGTTGTCTAATTGCAAGCTAGCTTTGATATATACGCCACGTTCATTAAAGTTTTATTCATTATACTTTTCTTATTATTCTTCAACAAGCTATACGAGCTTTATCATGACTATGGAAAACAACAAGTGGCTTCATGTCGTGATAATAGATGAAGATGATGCAGCGAATAAGATATTTGAAGCGGTAGTTGGAGGAAGAAAGCGTAGAGGTAGACCGTGTCTCCGGTGGTGTGATCAAGTTCAGAGAGCACTAACTGGACTTGTTGTATGAGACTAAAGAAGGCGCGCACGCAGCAGAGACGCCTGGGGAGACATGCGGCGTCAGACCCAAACCTGGTAACGGGTTTTTTTTGGCCAAACAAGTAAGTAAGTAAGTACATATGTAAGAGAAGTACTATGCTCCTCAATTGAGATGGTATACACAGAATGTCCTAGATCCGATAATATTGATGATACAAAAAAGTACACTGACATATATGAGTGTATAACGCTAATGGTATTTTCAATAGGTAAATATGTATTCAATCTAGACTTATTACCGATCTGTCAAACTTTGTTACTCAATCGAACATTTTTACAGTAGTCCATTATTTTTGCAGTAATAGTAGTAGTTGTGGTGGTGAAACTATGTAAGTTCAACCACTGACGTTGAATATTTGGCGATATTTGAAGCAACGGTGACCATTCGGTCAATTAAAAAATAAATATGTTTTTGTTGTGTTTCATTATATTTCCATAAAGAATTATTTTAATTAATTAATTTGGCAGACATATTGATTAATTTATTACACACATTTCATTGCGCATTTGGTGATGGCCCGTATTTATCTTCATGGATTTTATCAATTCAAATTAATGTTATTTAGAATTTAATTGACTATGAGCCGCATAATCAAAAATAAATAATTAATTATCCCGTTTGAATAGCTAATTTTTGTGAACGTTAGCATAAATAAGCTATGATTAAATAATTATATTTGTTTAATACAATAAATTTGTGTACCAACCGGCAAATGGGTTGGAATGTGACTGGAATTAAATTACTGCGACGAAGTAATTCACTCGCATGGTAGGCAGATACGAGTACTCAACTGCCAAGGCAGGATTGTATCAATATTGTAATTAAAATTCAATAAAGTAATCATGTAACTAAACACACAGCTTCTCTGTTTAATAGTGTGTAGAAAGCATCCAAGCATTCTCAAAAAATGCGAATACATTAAAATTTTCCCAAATCCCCAAAATGTTCTAAAAATGCTAATATTGTACATATTTACGCAGTACATGATGTGCGCCTATACCTCACTTTAGCGATATTTAATTATTTTCAAAATAATTAGTTATAAATTTAATTAAAATATTGTATTTGGCGTGTTTAGAAATTGTCAAAGTTTATGAAATAATTTTAATTTGAATTTAAAATTGCACATGTTAGTTTCGTGGGAATTATGTTAATGATTGAAGCACCAAAAATTCACATCCGCAATCCGCAATCCGCAATACAGCAAATGTCTTTGTCGTGTTGTGTGACGGAATAATATGATTTATGCCTTCCACGGATTCCACGGATTCCACGTGGAAGAAGAAAAAAGTTTTCTTTAAATGGAAGAAAACTAACAAATTTTTAATGCTTGTAAGCAGACATTTACAATATGTTGTGCCTTGATTTATGCTACAATTTTTTCGTCTCCTGTAAACTTTTGCATAAGAAGTAATCGTGCAAGTACTTGACTTTCCTTCTAAGTCCTTGCAAGGCATGCAAGGTAAGAAAAATCATCTTACCTCAAGTGGTGAATGAAGGAAAACAGAGGTGCGCATTTACCTTAAAATTCTTGAATTCCATTAAAATGTCAGACTTTCACTTTTGCCTGCTTAAATTATTATGAATTATTGCTGCCCCGACCCCGTCACGTATAACAATGCATATAGCAGTTTTTCTTCTCTAGCAAGCATATTTTCCTGTCAGGATATAAAGGATAATTTTTTGACGATATTTACACCTTTTGCATTTGAGGTAAAAATAAATTCATGGGCGTATCTTGCACGTGCTTCCCATAACGAAACGGTGTCGCTTAAAGTTATTGCTGGAAAAATTATTGGCTTAGAAAATTTCTAATAAAATATTTTTAATAAAATATGCCCAATTAAAGGCGACAAATACATTAGCCCAGAATGTATGTCTTAAATTATATAAAATGAAAATTAATTATTAATTTGAAGATATGATGTGATGGATTGTATATAATTTTTTTAGTGCACCAACTTTGGGTAAGAGAGCTTCTATTGTTAGTTCCGAAGCACTAATCGTTAGAGAAATATTGTATAAAAGTAAGAATCACAAATTAAATGGGTAAAATCGGTAAATAGGCAAACAAAATTTTAGTTTCAAATAGATAAAACCATTGGAGGAAAAATGATTATTAGTTTACTTCTGCAGTTTGTTTTCTTGGTTACTTTTACGCTCTCAGCACCCCAGCGACGAGGAATTCTGTGATTCTACTATGGACATGAGGAGCACAAAGGCAATGAAAGGGCAACTGTTCTGGCCAAAAAGAAAGCAATAAAACCTTTCGTAAACCTAGAACTCTTCTGCGGAGTTAACACTACCTTTAAAAGCAGTCTACTATGCGAAAGATAAAAACAAAACTTAACTGGCTACTGGAGAGCCGAAAAAGCCATGCGGCAGTGAAAGAAGTTTATTATTCCTAAACATATAAAAGCTGAAACTATTCTTAATTTAAACAGAATAGATATCAAATTGGTATAGATTGGTCTAGCAGACCACAATCTCTACCGACTCTGTCAAGAGCAACAGAAAACAACGGAACGCGTTCTAAACTCCTGCACACTCGTTGCAAGACGCTGAATTAACTAACTAGACAGTGGAGTTTTGAACCCTAAACACCTAGCTATAATACGGCCCACAGTTGCTAGAAAAACTTTTTCAAAAGTTTGGAATTGGACCAGTTGGGTTAAAGTCTATACAGTCAATCCAATCGCAGTGTATATATCGGTTGATAAGTCTGTGAGATAGCCAATAAAACAACAACTTGGACTGTATCCTTCAAGACACTTCGTTAAGTGTCTTTTTAACTTTTCGGTACTACTCTTGTGGAATGATCCATTTTTGGTTTTGAAATATATTTAATAATCGAATAATGAGTATAAAATAATATTAGTATCAGCCATTCATAATATTACTTACTTTCTTAGTTAACTCTTACAAATGTGAATCGTTCTTTGCCGCGTCCAATAGCCTTTATTAGTTAGTCCGATCAGAGGCTTGTTATTTACAGTTGGTAGTACTGAATGCTTTCATATCATAGTTCACTTAGTACTTCCACCGGCGTTCATTACGGCGCTTTTCATCATGAATAACCGAATCAGATATCACTTTGTGAGGAGCGATTTCTTCCATTCTATCACATGATCAAACCAGTGAAGGAGCTGAATTTTTATGCGCTTACCTATATCAATGTTGTGGTATAATTCGTAAAGCTCATCGTTCCATCTAATTCGATACTTGTTATCAAAACGTAAGTTACCCTAGAGTTTCTGAAGAATGCTTCCTCATCACAGTTATTTATTGTTCAAGTACTTTACCTTAAAGTAGGACAGTAGGCATGATGAAAGGCTTGTAGAGAGTGATTTTTGTTTGTCAAGAACGGACTTTGTACTACATTTGCTTACTTTTTCCGAAGTAACATCTGTTGAGATGAGTGATTCTTCTTTCATTCCCTAGTTTGACGTTATTTTCTTAACATATGCTGACAATGTTTATGCTGGTTCCAATATAAACAAAGTCTATAATAACTTTGCAGTTATAGTTGTCAGCAGTGACGTTCCAAGACGCTAAGGAAATTTGTTTGTTCACAGAAAGTTATTTCTTTTTAGATATATAACATACTGATATACATAATATATAACATAGATATATAACATACATACTGATTTTTTACTGAAAGTTTTTTTTTGGACCAATTTAATTATAATTGATGAGAGACACATATTTATTTCTTAAAATATTTTATTAAATAAAAAGTATTCTGGTCACATTAGAAAATAGCAGCAATACCTGCAAAATATTTATTTTATTTTGCATGTTTTATACTCGTACGTTTAATGTGTCCTTATTTATATTAGTTAGTGCCTATAGTATTTTTTGCAGGCTTGCCTGCATATTTTATTGAAGTCCTGCGGCTATTTCGAAAGGAAGTGAGTTAAAGGTCTTACTGAGCTTAAAACTAATACAAATACAACACACACATACTAGTACAAACCTAAACGTTGAATTGCAATAGCTTTCAAAACAAACTCTTAACAGGACATAAGCATTCAGACATTTTTGACATATACTCGCATACGGATACGGATATCATTATCAATTGAGTATTACGAACTTGTGGTTGGAAACTTGTAATTGACGTACCGAAAGACAAACAGCCTTACAAAACAATAGACAGTATGTTTTTTCATATGTTGTACTATATACTGTATAGTGTATATATATTTTTTTGTGCTATTTTGCTTTCCGTTGCCATTTATTTTATCTCTTTTTTTGCACTTTTCGTATTTTGCTATTGGCCTAACAAAAAGTTTACTTAAGGCTATTTCGTTTTCTTATCACGGCCAGCTATTTATCCTTAATCGTACCTGCCCAACATTAGAACGAAAAACTTTAACGCTTAACAAATCTAGGCAATGTTAGATGCTACATAGCGTAGCATATCCTTATAAAAATCGATGTGTTGCTCTAAGTGAACTGTATATCCTTGTAGTTATAGACATATATGTGTGTGGGTGTGTGCGTATTTGCCTACGTGTCCAGATTTTCTGGGTATACGCATTTAAATTACATTGAAAAAGAAGTCGAATAAATAGTTTTATTTCTGCTAAAATGTGGATATGGATGTGCATAGACATTTCACCACACAAGTATGTACAAGGACATTTTATAGAAATGATACGCATGTGTCTATATGAGAACACAAAACAATGACTATTTGAGACTGACTTCGATTTTTCGGTAGCTTAAACGCCTTTCTGACAAGCTTGTAAATTCTTTTGAGTTTTTACTATAATCTTATGTAGACCCTATGGAAGACATACTATTAGGCGATGGATTGTCAAATTATAAATTTGAACGGATAATGCCTCAATAAAGGAATAGTACTAAAATCGAATATTTAAAAATAACTAAAACTTATTAATATGAAATCGATTTTTAACGTACGTTTTTAGTGAAAGACACTAAAATCTTAATATAAACAATTTTTTTTAATATAGTTATTTTTATCGAACAGTAGTAAATTGCAACAACAAAAATGTTTTATTATTTTTAATTAATTAAATTTGACCATAAAGGCTGATCAAAAAGTTGTATCGAGTACTGTCAGTACTGTCCATCATCAATAGTTGTAGAATTGTTTCTTGTATTTAAGTATTTAACTACCAAGAATTGAATTTATGCCCTGGTGAGTTTTTATTCTACTTAAATATTTTCTATAAAACAAAAAATTTGATAACTGGTATATGATTTCGGTTTAATACAACACACCAAGTGAATTTATCAATAAACCTTTACAACAAATAAACAAAACGCCAAGTTTAAACATATAAGTCAAGTATGGCTTTGGATCAGTTATCTAATTAAAAGTGTTTCTGAGTTTTAAAGTTGGTAGTGTGTAAGTTTAACCCACGGTACTTGCTACGTGTAGTCTCAAAAATAATTTAATGAAAATTAAATATAAAAGATACTTCCAAAAGGACCATTGATGATGGGAATACTGAGTTTTAAAGTTGGTAGTGTGTAAGTTTAACCCACGGTACTTGCTACGTGTAGTCTGAAAAATAATTTACCGAAAATTAAATATAAAAGATACTTCCAAAAGGACCATTGATGATGGGAATACTTCAGATAGATGTACGGTTATGGTTAAATCTGATTAACTGAAAATAAAAATATGTTGCTTTTCAACATATTTTTTCCTTTTTTTTGTTAAAATGTATCGCTTTTAACAAAATTAACACCAAAATTTAACTATATTTCATTGAACTCTATTTGAATCAATTCAATTTCACTTACATGTAACTATTTCCGCATATTCACTAATCTTATAGTGCTGTTATGTAGCAAAAAATGTTTACCATTTGCTTAAGCTTGATTTTCTTTATTGCGTCAATAACCTTATTACTAGATTTGATTACAGATGAGTTCACTTCCATGGGCGTTATAATACTTGATATATCCAAATCTCTAAAGTTTATTGCCACAACTGTTAAATTTATTTAAAAAGTTATTAAAAAATTTTGAAAATTACCAAAACAAAATGATGCAAGAAGAACATAATCAGTAATTTCTAAGTAAGTTATTTGAATTAATAATACCATAAAATTTTTTAAATATATTTCAATGGGAAAAAATTGGGTACCAAACAAATTTTAGCCTAGAGGCTTTGAAATGCTGCTTAAACATTATAGGTAACTAGATAGAAAAATCAAATTTTGTTTAAATGATTACTGTTAATGAAAAGTGTTAATTTTTAATATATTGGCATATTCTCAACAAACTTAACCCTTCTGAAGTTTTGTGCATCAAATTGGAATCACTGCATAAAAACTGTGAAAGATCTACAAAATTGTTATCAGTTGTGTCTGCTTGCTGGACCTCTCAGGCGCTCTCAGACGTAGCTCATGGGACGTTGGTTAGCCCGGTATGCCCGCCAATTTTAGGATAGGGTTCCTGGCAACTGAGAAAACGCTGCAGACAAGAAAAAAGAATATTTGTGCCATTTACAATTTTTATACACTTAAAATTTATACACTAGAATTAATCGGAATCAACAGAAAACATGACAGTCTTAATATAGTTTCATATTCATTTCATATCAACTCCCCCCAATATTCCTACTTGTCCTTTAGTCCTGTCTAATTTATTATTTGAATAATTTGTCTACCTCATTTCTACTCTACGCACACTTATGATGCATCCCTGTACTCCTATTAGAGCCCACAATTGTTTTAGCCGGATATTCTGGAGTAAATCTAATAATTACACTAATTAAATAATACCATACATTTTTCTTTTTACTTTTCTTTTACTCTTTTCAGTTTTATTTCTAATATAGAATAAAATTACATTTAAAATAAAATTAAAAATTAAACAATATTAAAAAAAAAATTATGATATAAATAGATATGGTAATTACAATTTCATAATTAAAATTAATTAATTCATTTATTAAAAACAGAAAAAAACCAAATTATTTTATAAGCAAAAAAAGTTAAAATTAAAAAACAAATTAATTAAAAATAAAAAAAAACAATTTGATATATATAAAAAAACTCGAGCGATAAAATTGATCAGTTCTTAAACATCAACTGCGATAAGATAAAAATAAAGGAAGGCGTCATGTTGTATTTCCGGTACTTG
>NC_051848.1:35485185-35493445 GCF_002237135.1 Teleopsis dalmanni
AAACTACTATGACAGCAGCAGTCGAGGGAGTTTTGCCTAACTACTTAAATTGTTCTACATCTTTATTATTGCCCCTTTTATGATGGACGGTAAACAGTTATTAACATTTATTTTTAGAGAATATGTTCTAGTTATGTCAGTTCTTAATATTCAAAATCATAAGACATACCTCAAATTTATGACTATATAGCATATATCTGTTTTAAGTGAATAATAGATTATAACCATATTTTAAATAATTCCATTTATTGGGAAGATCCTAGTCGATTTCAAATCATTGCATATGAAGTTTTCCTAAGATGACATACAACACAGTAATAAAGAAGATAGTAATTATTTTCGCATAATACAGCTAATAGATGGAAACTCATCATATAAATACGCCATTGTGTAGCGCATAATACCTGTAGGTAATCCTGCAGTAGCTTTACACTACCAGTCTAGTTATTTTTTTTTTTGAAGGTCTTTCTCTCAAACCTTTTAGATTCAAAAACATATTATATGGGATGGACTGCGTCAAATGCTTTCTGGAAGTACGGGAAACTGAGATAGGGTTTAACATTCAATATAACAGAGTGCCTAATATATATACAGGTATTATTAATATAATATTGACCGTTATCAACAATGTCTGTCCAGTAGAAACTTTTTTTCTTATAACTTATTTTAGGTATTATTGTATAATAATTACCTAAGTTTTCTATTCAAATGATATACTAGTAGGTAATATTGAATTTCTATGCATGTTTTCTTAACCGACAGTGATCCTTTAGCACCATATTATAATACTTATATTTTTACATATCACAAATGTATGCGTTTTATATTTTCCAATTAAATTGGTAATTTGGCAAAGAAAAAGTGGTAAGCTATTTTAATTAATAAACTTAGCGAATATAATATCGAATTCTATCACTTCCATATGAATGCTTAGTTGTTATTGAATGATCATATTAAAGAATTCATACGATGGAACTTTAAAATTTGTTCAGCTGATACAAAAATCGGCCAATTAAGACAAATTTCATACATCCGATATGAAATTCATCTATTTGAGACAAAATTAGTTTAGGCGATATAATAATTTCCTGGCTAATATAAAATTCATGTATCCAAATTTTCGTCTAACCGATATAAAATTCACCTAGCCAATATAAAATTCCCTTAGATGATACAAAAATAACCCAGTCGATATAAAAATCGTTTAACCGATACAAATTTCACCAGATCGAAACAAAATTAACACACCTGATATAAAATTGCCCTAGGCCACGTAAAATGTGTCTACCCGATATATAATTCGTCTAACCGTTATAAAATTTACTTAGCTGAAACAAAACTTACCTACCGTATATAAAACTTGCCCATCCGATTTAAAAATCGCCTAGACACCTAGTCGATATAAAATTCCTCTAAACGAAACAAAATACGCCTAAGCGATATAAAATTCGCCTAGCCGATATAAAATTTGTCTAGCCGATATAAAATTCAATATGAAATTTGCCTAGCCAATATATAATACAACTGATCGATTAAAATTCACATAGCCAATATAAAATTTGCCCAGTCGAAATATTTTATCCGGTTAGTCGAAATTAAATTTGTAAGTATATTTGAGATAAAATTCACTAGTTTGAAACGAAATCATCCACCCGAGGAAAATTTGCTTATCCGACATAAAATTCGCTTATCCGAGATAAAATTCACTTATCCGAGATAAAATTCGTTTATCCGAGATAAAATTCGCTTATCCGAGATAAAATTCGTTCATACGAGGAAAAACTCAATTAGCGAGGATAACAATTCGAGATTAAATTCGCTTACACAAGATAGTTGGCCAATCGAACGCAACGATTTTGTTTGGATATTCCACTTAGACTCAACTTTAAACATTTTATGCAACATGCTGCAGTCTTTGTATACATCGATGAAAGTGGCCGTCAAGGTTTCATTTAATTTATGAACTTAAGGCAAAAACTTTTAATTAAATTGTTGCATTTTATTACTTGCCTTGTTCGTTCCTGTAAAGTTTGTAGCGAAAGTTTACGAAAATTTAAAGTTGGGTTTAGTTTATAGTTTTCCTTTAAATTTCACAATTTATCGCCTCAATGCACAGCGCCGCACATAAACCGTAAGGCTTGTTCTTTAAGTTGGCTGCGGAGTTGGAGAAAATTAACATAATGAGTGAAAATCCTTGAGGGACATGAAATAATTGTAATTTAAACGAAGGAAGAGCGTACACAAACTTCGTGAAGACAAATAACATACAAGCATACAAGACAGACTATATAGAATGGACTAGCAGACGACAACTGAACGACAAGACAATTGAAACGCTTGGGAACACACAAACGACCCCTTAGAGCGCAAAAAAGCCACTGGAAAAACACAAAAAAAAAAACACAAGAAAGCAAATAAAAAATGTATTTAATTTTAAAAGAAAGTAAAGAAAGCGAAGAAAAATCCATTTTCTCTATCGAAATCGGTGAAAATTTCATAACAAAATTTTAAAGCAATTCACATAATTTAATATTCATTTCCGATTTCTCTGCTGCCCATATTTTTCTTCCTTATTCCGGGTGCTGTTGCTTGTTCCTATTCTATGTGACCCGAAAACAAATGCTCGCAACGTCGACAACATCAAAGCTCGGGCTCCGGCTCGGGCTCATGCTCAACTTCATATGTGTGCTAGCACGTGGAAATATTTAAATTTTCGTTTAAATTGCGGCAAAAATGGGTGACTGCATTAAAAAGAAATAAATAAAAAATCGGAAAGGGTAAAGCATTCGAATAAAATATGGGAAAAATAACAACTTCTGTTTCTAATTGGAAACGGAACATATTTTAATGAGAAATCTCAATTCTTTTTTTTTTAGTTATTTATTTATAAAAAGATTTTTGTTTTTTTGTTTTCATTTTTCGGTCTACATACGGAGTTGTAGTTGGTAACAAGTGCGATGAGGCAAGGCTGCCAACCACACACAACCACGCACACGATTTTCATCTGCTGCAGAGTAATGTTTTTCGAAGCGGGTTCCTTGCTCGTGGTATTCGCAGTCAGCCCGTGGTGCATATGTGCAACTCATATCGAGTGTGCAGTGGAGAACCGAAATTGGGCGCACATAATGGTGACTTGGTGAAGTTAAATTTTTAGGTCATTTTCGATATGACCGGAAATGCCTTCCAGCAACAAGCAAACAGAAAAATATACACAAGAAATTAAGTGGAAAAAACATAAAATTTACATAAAAACAAATATATTTGCGATGATTATTTTGAAACAATTACTCCAAAAAAAAAATAAATAAAATAAAATAATATAAATTACGAACGTGAAATATAATGTAAAATAGTTGATTAAGAACTTCATTTTTTAATTTGTACAATTACATATATACTATATTTTTATATTTTATAACTCTGAAATCATATTCTTCAATCTGTACTGCCCCGCCACAGCAAATCGACGACAGATTTTCTTGAAATTGTTCATTCTAATCAACATTTTTCACTAAGCTATTTAACTTACACACACCTTAGTTCTCAGAAAATCGACCCATAAAGCCATAAGTATTTTACATTAATCATAAGAAAAAAACAAATAAACCTACCATCCCGCGAATCTCCATATAAAAATATAGTTGTCGCTAGATACTCGTATCATGGCTACCTTATCTTTGTGAAGACGTTCACAATTTTAAGTTCTGACATCTGGAATGTATCTAGTTTATCTACAAAGGTTTTTTTTGCGGGAATTGTTTAAGAATATATAAAAATATATTTGATTATGGATATCTACTTCTAAGATAATTTTTTTTTTGTATGACCTAAGAAAAAGATCATATGATGAATTTGAATTTTTTTGTTATTAATTTGTTAATAGTATAATATATTTGATGCATTTAATTTTTTGTTTAAACTATTGATTCTAACTATTGGCGCTATTGGTTCTAAAAATACTTTTAATGTATTTCTACATCGGCTCACTTTCCGTTAAGATGAAAATTAAAAAAAAAATTAATAACTAAAAAATTATTAATATTCAGAAATATAAACATTTTTTTCTAAAAATTTTTAAATAAATAATAAAGACATTTTTGTTTAATAATTACAACAATTTTTGTTAGCAATTGCTATAATTCATTCTAAAGAATGACCATATGTTAGACGGATTCGAATAGCAAAGAAAGGACAAAAACAAAAATTTATTTAATTTATTGAAATTTGGATGATCATACAACGCTATTTCGCGTCATCAGTGGTCTTAGGATATAATCGAATTTTTTTATTAATTTATATGGACCTATTCTGTGCACTTGACAGATTTGTCAAATTCTTTAATAAAATTTTTGATTTTTATGTACCAGAAAGCTTTTTGGTATTCTGGACACATCTTGACAAATTTCAAATCTCAAATACCAAGTGTTTCTCACCACACTATGGTGTAAAGTGTTTTGTATAGAAAACTGTTTGTAATTGTTCGTAAAAAATGCTTGTAAAGAGCATATATTTTAAGTTGTCAAAAGCATTTTTCATGCATTCAAATAACAATAAAAAATATGCTTGTAAAGAGCGTATATTTTAGTTAAGAATATTTTTCATGCATGCAAATAATAAAAAATGCTTAAAAAGAGCATATTTTTATATTTGTCAACAGCATTTGTAGGTAGTATTGGCAACTAACAAGCAAAAGAGCTTTTTATTTATGTCACAGAATATCAAAACCTTTACAGCAGTCAATTTTGAAAAGTTTCAATGTTTGACAAGTTTATAAAGTGCACAGAATAAGTCTGATAGTCTGTATATAATTTATTCTATTAATTTGTTAGATTTTTTTACTTCCCATTAGTTTCTAAAAATCACAAAATTTTAATATCTATAATATCAATACTTAATATACATTATTGTTTATATGTTTTCAAGCTGAACAGAATTTCAATTATATATTAACATTTTATACATCATACATACTTCCCCGAATTATTGTTTTAGTTATATTTATACCGTTCTAAATCCTTAGTCCCGATATGTGATTTATAAAGCATTAATATGGTTTTTTATAGCACATTTTTTAAAATTTATTTTTTGTATCCTAATATATGCATTTTAAGTTTTATAGTATAGAAATTAATAAATTAATTTTTAAAAAGCACTGAAACATTTTGTCGAAAGCTTTTTCCTACTCAAATATTCATGCAGAATTTACGATAGACGTTCATATGATAAGTTTTTCATCTCTGCTATCTCACGCAATTTAATTTTTGGATCATGTAACATAATATCGTAGAGTTTTTTAATTTTTTTTTCAGTTGTGAACTGTTTTGGACAACCCGGACCCTCTTCATCAAAAACTCATGTACTACCACATCTAAATTCAGTTTTCCAATATTTTATTTTTGTAGATTATGGTGCAAGTAAACAGTAGCCTTGAACAGAATCCATTTTCAATTTAATTGTTCATTCCTTTCGAGTTAAGGAATTTTATTACTGAACGATATTATATTTTTTCTCCATTTCATAAAAAAAAAATGAAGGTGCACTATTTCAATTATTTTCAAAAAGCTGACCAAACTTCTAATGAAATCGAAATTTTTACATCTCTTGTTTAACACTTGTCAGGGATATAATAAATAATTGATTTTGTTCTGGTGTTGCCACCTGTTGTAAAATTGATACGCACCCGTGGATACAAATCTTCTAATAAAAAATTTATAATTGTAGTCTTTTCCAAACTCTTTTAATTTTATTAGAGATTCTCGTATGTATGAGGTCAAAAGCCGGACTGGTGAAGGAATGAACTATATGAATATTATACAAATATCTAAGAAGTGCATTAAAAGAACTATTGCGTTTATAGATCAGTTGTAACAAACTAGAATAATTTTCTTTAAATGGTTTAACGATTTGCAAATATGAATCAATTGTGAGACATCAGGAAACGATGTGATAGGTGCCATTCTTCGAGTAACCGATTAAGAATATAACTTTTTGAATATGTGCCACACAAATTTTATATACCAAAAAATTAGTTCATAATATTTATTTTTTTTTTTAAAGTGACATAATTTTATTTAATTTGTGTTAAAAAAAATATTTAAGCTGACAGCGTGTCGCAATGTTCTAACAGGAATACATTTCAAATTACTGTACCACAGATAGTCGCATTGTCGCTACATGGAAAAGTAGGACACAAATATAGCTCGAAGGCTTAAATGTAAAAAAAAAATATTTAATAATAAGCATTACATTATAAATTTTTGATTCAAGCCTTAAAAGTGGTACTGGCAGCTATCTCAGCATCACTTAGATAAGAGCAGCAAAATTTAATAAAAGATAAAATTATAATGAAAAATGAAAAGTAGGGCAAATTCATAAACATGGTTTGAAGCATTTTACTAAAATTTACTATGACAAAATATTTCTAATTGTTTATATTTATTTCCTTTTTTGTTTTTGTTTTGTTTAGTTTTTTCTATAGACATCTCTGAAAAAGTTCAAAAAAAGATCAACAAAAAAATGACAGAACTCATGCAAAATTTTTCAGTGGCCAAGCAGATAGATTGGCCTAACAATAACTCCTCAGTTGTTGCAAGAAAGGATAAAGAAGAATTCAAATTTTTCCAAAATGGAACAGCTATTATACATTTTACCGAGGGTTCCATAAATGTAGAGCACTTTAGCTGAGCGATGAAAGAGTGCGAGGTTAAATGTTGCAAAGAAATCAAAACTGATTTCAACAAATCCTAAAAGAAATTAATTTTTCTATGGTGAAAAAGAAGCAAAACTTTAAAAATATTTTTTTATTTTTTACTAATGGAATAATGGAGATATTGAGTGCGATTTGAGGCTAAAAATGATATCGAATGTGGTCAAAACAAGACTAGTACTCTCGTTTAAAATCCATTTTTCTTTTGGCGTTGAAGTAAAAATATTCGGAAGTTATTTCAATTTACTCGTAGGTGAAGTAAAATAAACAGCAAAAATATTAATTTATATGAATATTCCCTAAATTCGTTTAATTTTCTGTTCTCTGAACAGAGGTGCTTTGGCCTCTTGCGCCTTTTTAATAGTTAGACTTTTTTCATTATAAATTTTACTTCACTTCCTCTGATTTAATTTCGCATTCGCGTATTTTGTTATGCAAATTTATCGCAGCAATAAATAAGCAGAAAAGGTAGAAATAAACTACGAATTTAAATAGTAAATAAATAAAGGAATAAAAAAAATTTAGAAGGAACTGCATAAATTTTTTTTTATATAAAACCAATTTTTCGCTTCACTGCAATAGCAGTAGCGGCAACAAAAGCCTTCCTTCCGTTCGCAAAGGTCCTTTGGATTACTTAACAACATTGCAGGAGCAATATAGATGCGATTTACTGACTGCCTTTGCATACCATAAAGTAATTAAATTGCTATTAAATTCCTCAATAAATCTCAGTGATTTAAAAAGCTGCAAAAGCACTGCAACTTCTTATAGATATTGTGAAAGGAGGCATTGAAAAGTGGACATTTAAATATGAAAAGGGAGCAGCAGCAGCAGTTAAGGCAGCAAGGAGGAAATTTAAATGAAATCACATTACAATTGAAGAAGATTTCAAGAACTTATTTGTGTTAAGTTCCAATCGAACTCAAAGGACATCTTACGAGAAGTACTTGTTGCAGTAAATGATTTTCAATTATTTTTCTTCCTTTATAATCATTAGACTTAAAGCAAACATTTTATGTTGCAGAAGTCAAGGACAGAATGAATATAGAGCTTTCACTCTATAACACAAAGTTGTGTACTATTATTTTATATAATTATTTTTACTCTCTAATACTTTGCTCTTGATAGTGCCTAGTGATGCATTATAAATGCATATTATCCATTACGACTCTCCATTTTGCACGAACTTGCATTATGTGTACATCGCTTTTTCCGATAAAAAATCAATGAAAGAATGCAATTCATAGAGTCATCGGATAAGCAAACTTTCTCGTTTTCTTTTAGACTTTATTCATTTCGTTAATTGTTCCAAAATTCTTGAACGTCTCATAGTATGATTGAATTAGGTCAGATGTGTATTCCTCTACTTCTTCTATTATCCTCTTCTCCCAGTGTAGCATAAGGCCTCAACATATGCATAGGAGATCATATTTATAAGTATGGGTTTTATATTAAGGTTCGCTGTTCAGCGAATCATGCTTTGTCCATGAAAGAGTAATGGTTTACCCTTTTAGGTAAGGAAATGCAAAGAGTGGAAGGACTAAACATCACCAT